>NW_016157872.1:0-27670 GCF_001687245.7 Rhagoletis zephyria
TATAACCAAATCTTGGTTATTATAACTAAACCTTTTTCTGGGTGTAGAGAGTTGCCGCCACGGTTGCCGTTTTGGTCCAAATGGCCAAATTTGGTCCAATTCTTTTCGTTTGGTTCATTGGTCCTTTTAAAATTGGTTCTTTTTTAAATGGTCCATTTCACAAGCCTTTGGTTAGGTTATTATCACCTGTAAACGCTGAAGGCTCGGACGATGACTCGAAATTGAATAACACAGTTTCGTTTATGGTTCCTGTAATTAGCGCGTGTTTATTTCTAAAAACAAGTAACAGAATTACAATATAAAAGAAGATAGATGTACATATATGCACATGTGCCAAGATTTAAAAGTTTAGAAATATGGCTTCTTACCGCGGTTGCGTCTCGTCCGGCTTATTTGCAGCGATTGAACGAAACGACCACGATTTACAAGTTGTATGACAAAAAAGGTTCACAATGGAAATTACATAAATAACGAGTACTTGACAGTGTTGCCTGCGGCCGTGCTGCCACACCCCCGCCCCCGTGAATCAGCCCGATTCACCAACTTCTACGTCAAGCAAAGCTAGCTTGGACGCAGCTCGCCGCAATGTTCCTTTGGAGGTACGCACATCCACTTGTCTAACGACACCGTCTACTCCTGGATAGACTCGTTCCACGATGCCTCGGCGCCATTGGTTTCGCGGTAAAGCACTATCGCAAATGAACACTACGTCGCCGATCTTCAGAGATCTTGTGGTCTCGCACCATTTCGCCCGACGGGTTAAAGTTGGGAGGTACTCCGCAATCCACCTCCTCCAGAAGTGGTCTCGCAACTTACGAGCAATTCGCCACTGCTTACGCAAGGCACATAACCTTTCCGGTTCAACGGAGCTGTCTGGTGTTTGAGCAGTGTTGGTTGAGCCTAGCAGGAAGTGGTTTGCCGTAAATGGCTCCTCTTGGTCAGGCGATATTGGCAGATGTGTGAGGGGCCGGGAGTTTATAACATTCTCCGCTTCAATTAGAAAGCATACCACCGTGTGTTCCCCCGGCGCCACTTCCTTTAGCGTTTGGAATAGCACCCGCTTCACACACTGCACCATCAGTTCCCACACTCCGCCTTCGGATGGGTTTATCGGGCAGTTGAACCACCACTCCACGCCCTTGCTAGACATCTCGCTCTGCAAGCGCTCGTAGTCGAAGACTTCGCTAAACCGCTTTGCTTCCTGGTTGGCTCCCACAAAATGTTTGCCATTATCCGACCTCATTCTTACCGGAACCCCGCGGCGATTTGTAAAGTTCCGAATGGCTATGATGCATGCGTCTGTGCTTAGGTCGTGTGCCAGTTCCAAGTGTATTGTCCTAATAGTGAGGCATGTAAACAGCGCCACCCACCGTTTCTCTTGTCTGCGACCGATTGTCACGTTGATTGGACCGAAATAATCGAGACCGGTGTATGTGAACGGTCTTACGTAAGGCGTTAAACGGTCGGCTGGCAGTGGTCCCATAATCGGTGCGACTGGCGTTGCTTTGGACACTCGACAGACCTGACAATTGCTTATTACGGACCGCAGTAGCTTACGCAAGCGGGGTATCCAGTAGTGACGACGAATTTTGCAGATTGTGGCTTCCGTGTTTTGATGTTTCATGGCGGCGTGATGATGACTCACAACAAGTTTCGTAAAGGGGTGGTTTGGTGGTAATATGACCGGCCGTCTGGTAGAAACGGGCAGACATTCAGCTGCATCGATACGTCCCTTTACGCGCAAAATACGGTGATCATCTATGTAGGGTGAGAGCTGGTGGATTGCGCTGGATCGACGGATGGTGTCACCTTTTTCGAGCAGGCGGAGCTCGGCGATGAATGCATCTGTTTGGACTTGACGATACAAGGCATGCTTGGCTGTTTCCAACTCCCATGCTGTTAACCCATGCGTTTCATCGGACTGCTTGCCATTGCAGCATCGACTCACGAAGCGAGTCACCCATGCCAGAGTTCGTACTATTCTGCTAAGAGATGAGAAACGATTATAATTTAAATTCATA
The DNA here is from genome assembly GCF_001687245.7 of Rhagoletis zephyria. Taxonomy (NCBI): domain Eukaryota; kingdom Metazoa; phylum Arthropoda; class Insecta; order Diptera; family Tephritidae; genus Rhagoletis; species Rhagoletis zephyria. Next base: position 2,022 of record NW_016157872.1, read on the forward strand.
GCTTACAACTGCCAAGGTGTATCTCGGCTGAAGTTCTTCGTCGTCAGCTGCATCGCGTTCTTGGACTTCACGCTCCTGTGGCCAATGCTCTTTATCCATCTGCAAGAATTGTGGGCCGCTCAACCAATAGGACTCGAACTCAGTATTGACACGTCTCGCTCGGGTAGCTTCGTCGGCAACGTTATGAGCCGTTGGTATCCATCTCCAATTGGATAGCGTTGTGGTGGCTAGTATTTCCGCCACTCTATGGGCGACAAATGGCTTGTACCGCCTATTTTCGCTGCCTATCCATTTAAGGACAGTTTTTTTTGAATTCGACCAGAGGACACAATCGGATATGGATACTACGTGCTGCTCACGAACGGTCTGCATCAACCTCGTACCTAGGACTGCGGCCTGTAGCTCGAGGCGCGGAATAGTGAGCGGCTTCAGTGGAGCACAGCGTGATTTTGAGCATACGAAAGAGATGCTTACTTCACCAGTTGAGGCAGTCGACCTCCAGTAAGCTGCTGCTGCGAACGCCTGTTCGCTGGCGTCGACGAAAACGTGCAGTTGAACGGCTTCCGGAACTCCGCCCCGAAAATAGAATCTCGGGATTTCAAAGTTTGTCACAGTGGAAAGTTGTTGCCGCCACGAACGCCAAGCATCGTTTAGGTCGTCGGATAATGGCTCGTCCCATTTTGTCTTTCTCCTCCACAGCTCACGCATTAGTAACTTGGCGGCAAATAGTGATGTTATTGAGGAAGCCGAGAGGGTCAAATATCGACATTATAATACTGAGCAGCTCGCGTTTCGTCGGTCGTCGTTCACCAGTAATGATAGCGTTATCGACGTTGTGAAACCGCAGCCTGAATTTAAAACAGACGATCGACGGCTGCCAAAACATGCCAAGAACTTTCTCTGTGACAAGACCTTCTTTGCTGATGATAGACAAAGTCGCCTCCATGCCATCCAGTGCCGCAAGCACCTCACGAGAGTTCGAAATAAAGTTTCGTAGCTCGAAGCCTGCAAGCTTATGAATGTCGCGTACTTTCTGTGCCACGTCGATTGCCTCTGCCACGTCGTCAAAGCTATCAACAAAATCATCGACGTAGTGCCGCTCAAGGATCGACTTGACTGCCCGTGGAAACTGACCTTGGTATTCTAAAGCATTCACAGACTTTACATACTGTGCTGCGCAAGGCGAACACGCCGCTCCGAACGTCATCACTGTCATTTCAAAAATGTCTGGTTGCTTTGATGTGTCTCCGTCACGCCACAAGAAGCGCTGTGCACAACGGTCCTCTTCACGTATGCGTACCTGGTGAAACATTTCCTTTATATCACCGCACACTGCTACCGCTCCCTCGCGGAAATGAAATAACACTGATGGAAGAGATTGGTATTCTTGAGGGCCTTTTAGTAGATGGGAGTTGAGCGAAACTCCGTGTGACACAGCAGCAGCGTCAAACACAAGCCGGAGCTTTCCAAGCTTGTTGGGATTGGTTACTCCGAAATGAGGCAAGTACCAGGTCTTCGGATGTTTCTGAGCGGCTTCGCTGGGTGAAAGCTTACGGGCGTAGTCCTTGTCAACGTAAGAGTTTACGATGTCCTTGTACGCTTTGGCAAATACTGGATCTTTTTGCATACATCTCTCGATGCCTATCAAACGTTTGTATGCCGATGTGTAGCTTTCAGACAAGTGAACGTCGTCTCGCTTCCAAAGCAAGCCTGTTTCGTAACACTCTTTTAGGCGACGGGTTGTTGAAGCTAGCAATGAACGTGCTCGCACGTCAGCGGTGCCCTCAATCGGCGGTGATGACCTCCAAAACTCTCGGTATCCAAGTAGTCAGCAACCATGACATCAAGCATGTGTTCAAGCGTATGTCCTACGAAAAGACTTGTTCCTGACTTCGGAGACGCTGCTGCTGAAGCCCAACTCCGTGTGTGCAGCATACGGTCCGTTGACGTTGATGCTCATGGTTTCACTCGGAATACCCAAACGGCAGTGATCAAGTCCTATGAGCAGCTTTGGTGTAGCCCCATTGTACGGTAGCAGCGGCAGGCGTCGTTGATGACCAGTACATTGGCGAATATCAGTTTCTCTCAGACTCTGACACGGCAAGTGCAGATTGCATACGCTGAAAACGTTTCGCAGCGTGTGCTTCTTCTTCATGCCGAACCTACTGATCAATATGTTCACCACTGTAGCAGGCTCTTGTGCCTTGTGACCACCAAACCACTGCACGTTCAAGTTTCGCTCTTCTCCTTTTAAGCCCAGCTCCTCAACTATAGAGCTATCCACCATGGTCACGGAAGAACCCTCATCAAATAGAGCGTAAGTATCGATATTTTTCGTCCCATTGTGCAGAGTTACCGGCAAAATACGGAACAGAAGCTTACTAGTCTTGGCATTAGCGATGCAGCTCAATACCGAGGCTGAGTTTGTGGTACGAAGATCTGGCGCTTCTGTTGGCAACTTCTCCGCAGGACAATGCGTGGTCACGGGATAGTGCAGTAGCTTATGGTGGGTCCTCTTGCATCCGTAGGCTGGACACACTTTGCGACGTCGCCAGTCTCGTGATGAATGGCCTCTGTTCAAGCATGCGAAGCACAATCGTTGACCTTTTACCAGCTTCCACCTATCAGCGACACTAGCGGTTATGAACCGTCTGCATTCTTGAAGCCTGTGACCGGCTTGGCACATGACACATTTGGATGAACTTGACTGCTGCTCTTCAGAAGCATATAGGACTACACGGCGCTGTTTCTCGAAGTTCCTGTTCTTGAACTCTGCATATTAAGTTGGCGGTTTCACTTAACCACTCGCTAAAATGTACTACGGTGGGATACGGTTGTATTGCTGAAGAGTAGCGCGCCCATTCAATCCTTTTCGACATTGGCAACTTGTTGATTAGTTCGGAGATCAGAGTTGGGTTGGCTAAATGCTGGTGACCACCGGCAGACTGCAAAAATGCTGACAAATTTTTTACCTTAGTAGCAAATGGTATCAATCTTTCAACTCCACTCTCCGATATAGGGGTAATGTCTTTCACTACAGATAGCTGACTTTGAATGAGCTGCTCTGGACGACCGAAACGAAAACGGAGCTGTTCGATGACAGTGTCGACATGGTCCGGATATATCAACAGCGACTTCACCGTCTCCCTAGCTTCACCCTTCAAACATTTTTGGAGACGTTGATTGTTCTCCAAGTATGTGTACCCATATGCTGACGTAGACTGCGCAAAAGCGTTGATGAACAATGGCCAATCCTCAGCTAGGCCACTGAACTCCGGAAAGTCTTTGAGTTTCCTAGGCAATATTACCCCAGCTGGTGTGCTCATGCAATGGTTCACATATGGTGGTGGCAGTGTGTTACTTTCGTTGCTATGTAAAGACGGCGTAGCTGAAATTGAAGAGAGCGGTGCGCTGTTCATTGATGACCGCTGAACGATGGCGGCGTTGGCAGATAGGGCATGACCATAGGAGCAGCCTCCGGCAGAATTGGCAGCGACAGTATTAAAGCCAGAAACTCGTGAGGTACTAACACCTGCACCAGTGTACGAACGCGCGTCATGGGTCGCTGCTCCGTAAATTGCTGCGAAAGTTGGAGCGGCAACGGCTCCGGCAGTAGTGGTTGAAGCGACAAATGGTGCTGCGTTAGATACAGCAATGGCGGTAGACGCTATGACACGGGGCGGCATTGCAATGTTGTTGGTGAGCGAGGCGCCGGCGGTTGAGGTAGCAAGAGCTTAAGGCGGTGCGGCATATGAATCAGCGTTGGCGGTTAGTGGGGCACCGGCGATTGACGCAGCGGTTGAGGTAGCGTTAGCATTAGGCGGCGCGGCATTTGAAGCAGGGTTGGCGTCAAACGGAGCTCCGGCAATAGAGGCGGCAAAAGACGGTGCTGCGAATGAAGTAACGTTGGCGGCTAGCAAAGCGCCGGAGTTTGCGGTAGCATATGGCGACGCCTCAAATGTAGCAGCGTTGACGGCGAACGAAGCGCCGGCGGCAGGCGCGGCGGCAGCACAGTTTGCGGTCGCGGCAGGAGCAACGCTTGGCATGGCGTGATGAGGCGCGGCAGCGAAGCCAACGTTGACAAACGGAACAGCACTTGCATCATGTGACTTTGTAACGCTAGTTTTATTTGGCAGTTTTGCGCCTCATTCTCCTTAACCTTACCTTGCATCTTTTTTAGTTCGCTCTCCAGCACCGAAATTTGCTTCTGGAGCACAGATATTAGGTTTTTCTGTGTCTCGATATGGCAAGCGTTGCTAGCTATACCCTCTTGTTGTAGCGGTTGGCTTTCTGAAACGCTAACTGCTGTTTCTGCACTCGGACCCGGCATGTCCTGCTGTGGTTGACTGGTAAGGTTAATACTTACATCAGCGTCTGCATTCGACGCAATCTCCACAGAATTTGCTCCTTCTAGCTGCTGTTCATCTTGGAAACGTGGACTTTTCCTCTTTACTGGCGTACGTTGCAAGTTTCCAAGTGGCATTTTATTTCGCTAACGTAGCGAGTGGAAAAATTCAACTATTGCAGGCCGCTACGATAGCAACAACACACAGATAATTACGACGGCACAAAACGGTTGACAAAAACAATGCCGGCAGCGGTGCTTCGGTAATTATTTGCACCGCGAAATAAAGTTGTAAACGCTGAAGGCTCGGACGATGACTCGAAATTGAATAACACAGTTTCGTTTATGGTTCCTGTAGTTAGCGCGTGTTTATTTCTAAAAACAAGTAACAGAATTACAATATAAAAGAAGATAGATGTACATATATGTACATATATGCACATGTGCCAAGATTTTAAAGTTTAGAAATACGGCTTCTTACCGCGGTTGCGACTCGTCCGGCTTATTTGCAGCGATTGAACGAAACGACCACGATTTACAAGTTGTATGACAAAAAAGGTTCACAAAGGAAATTACATAAATAACGAGTACTTGACAGTGTTGCCTGCGGCCGTGCTGCCAAATCACCCTTTCACTTCATGCAATAGTTTCGCGTTTTCAATTTTTTGTATTTAATTGATGAATATTCCGCCCCATTTTGAATATCTTCATCGTCAGTAAAAGTGACGATACGGCCATCGTCAGCCATGTTACTGATGCGCTGAAACAGATTGGCAACACCTGTAAAAAGTGTGAACTCGCCTTGCCACTGACCTTCAAATATGGCATGGCTAATCATCTGCAAAGCACGCTTCAAAAAATATAGCGATTTCTTGCTAATTTCAATTACTCCGTGACCAATATTAAAGTGGCTGGCAAAAATATGGAAAGGTAGCAAAACTTTAATCATAGCATTTAGCACATGGGTGTTTCCATGAAAATGTCAACCAGGACTGAAAAAATAAAAACAACTGAAAAGGGTTTTTAAGACGAATTAATAAGAGAAAAATACTCGAATTTTTATATTATAGAAGTATTTCAGCTTATTGGAATTTTAAAACTCAAAAATGGAGGAGTAAAACTGAATGTCTCTTCGACTCAGTTTTCTCTAATGAAATAAACTATTTTCTCTTTCCTATTAAATAAATTAAGAGATTTGAAACATTACAATTACATCTTAAAATCAAATTTGCAATAACAACTAACTATAAAAATGAGAAAAAGGAGAAGTTAGAGCTCGAATAACGGTAATTTTTTGTTTTACTTCTGATAGTATTCCAATGTCGCGTACGTTATGCAAAAACATTGTTTGTCTATGTCATTTGTATATTGATTACCCTTTAAAGTTTGTCGCATACGTTATTGTAAGTACGAAAATTTCAATCAAATACATCAAAACCAATGTTAATTGCAAATTTTCCATTTAAATTATTTAGAATAGTTGTAAAACAAGGAAACGGTGGCGAGAAGAGTTAAAAGAAAATGAAGCAAAGCTAAAGAAACACCAAAAAAAGGAGGCTGAAAGACAGCGGGCCTAACGAAAAAGGAAGGCAGATGCGGCAAAAGAAGACGCCTTATTACTTCAGGAAAAAAGAAAAAAAGATCGAATTCGGCAGCAAAAATTGCGAAAAAAATTAAATTAAATTTCTCAATAAACACATTTTATTACTTACGAGAAAAATTATCGCGTACGTTATGTCGCGTACGTTATAGTTTTTTTTTTTAATATAAAAATAGCCAGAGATAATTTCTCTTAAAATATGAAAGGATTATAAAGGTACATTATTTAGCTTAGTTTAGGAATTTTTAAAGAAAAGAAAAACTCCCATGATTCGCAGACTTTCACATATATATATATGTGCCTTAAAACCACATCTTTTTTTGTCGCGTACGTTATCACCTTGTTTTGAACGGATATTTTCCACCCCAAAGTTTCGAGGCTGCTTATTTTTTCTCAAACATAGGGCCCTTTGGTTGCAACATAACCGTAATCTTTTTTTCAGTAACTTCTATTTTTGATAGATTTACGCTACTCTATAAGCGTACGAATGTCGCGTACGGCTGTATGGAAACACCTACATGGAAATAATATTCGATTTTAATCGAAGAGATATTAAACATCTTGAAATTATTACACCACATAAAGTTCTTTCTGACATCGATGTATCAATTTTGCCGCTACTCGACCAATTTCCTGCGTTGGTAAATAATGCAGACATAATTGAATTTCAATTTCGCAAATTCAGGCTGTGTGAAGGTAACTTCAAAAACTGTACCAATATAGAACGTTTTTGGGATCAAGTAAGTTTGATTAAAAATGGATTGGGTGAAACGGCCTTTGGAGAATTGTGTGATTTAGTTCATAACATTTTTACTCTGCCTCACAGTTCCGCAGCAGCTGAGCGCAAATTTTTTGATTTAGCATTAATAAAAACGAAATTTAGAAGGAAATTATACATAATTTAAAACTTTAAATAATATAATGTTAATAACATAAAATTGTAATGCACTTTGGATGCAATATAAAAAAAATCGTTATAAAAACTGAATTGGAATATTTTCTTGATAAAGAGGAATATACTCCACCCAATTTCCCGATGTAATAAAAATTGGTAAATTTTTACCATTTGGTCCATTTTTTGGTCCGAAAAATAAATTGGAAATGGCAACCGTGGTTTCCGCGACAAAAGTTTCTCTGTCTGAACCTACTCTTTTTTGAGTAGCGAAAGCAGAGCTCTCTCCATACAAAAAATAAAGGAGAAAGAAAGAAAGTCCTTTTAGTTTAGATTTTAGCTCCTGAAATTACTTTATGGGTAGTACTTATGTATGACCCCTCAGCCGTGTACTTGATCAGGAACTTGCACTTTTTGGCATTTGCCTGAAAAAATTTAGATTTAAACCAAATAAACTGAACAGAAAGAAGGTACACGCACCAGATATTCAACATGGTAGAAAAAACGTTTCGTTATCAATTTGACAGAAAGCTTAACCTTTTTTCTATCTGCTAAAAATTAAAGGAGTGTCTGCATTGACCTTCATTAAAAACCAGGACAATTTAAGTGGGGCCTAGGAAACCAGGACAATGTGTCTAAATAAGGACAAATCCGGGAAAATCAGGATTCTGGCAGCCCACACTAGCCCCATAGTATTCAAAATGAGTTGCATTAGTTTGCCTTAACTTAAATCGTTTAAATTTGATACATACATACCTTGTTTATGCCTACGCAAGAACCGCATTAACAAAAAAAAACCGATTTGACTCAACACATATTTCTTTCAAGAGTTTATACCTCTGTCTTTATAGCGCACTCGCCGAAACCATATTCAAAAGTAAACAAAATTTGCCGTTTTTATTTGAAACTTCTTTAATAATTAATTCGCACGGTTCACCGAAGTAGAAGGGAAAAATAATTCAAATTTATTAAAATAATGATTATAATTTAAGATTTAATGATGTGTTTGAGGGTCAAAATCATGGAGGCGGAGAATTTCAGGTGGAAAGAGTTTTTAGTCAAAAATTGCAATAAATTTACAATTTTATCTCATTTGCCGCTTGATGTAATTGACGGTCAACGACACATTTAATCAGCTCAGTCAAATACATTTTTATTTTTGTTTACTCCATCCGAAATAGCCGATAAATCATTTCGGGAACGCTTCTACAGTCCATTAAGAAAAATTTGATCGGCCAAAAGACGCGTTAAAGTGGATTGAATTTGAGTAACTACATTCGTAACATTACTGATACATACATAGTTGCCTTTTATAAATAATGTATAGTACTGAATAAAGCTAGGTTAGGTTAGGTTACGGTGCACTATGGGAAATTTGACCCTATTTTGTGACCAAAATTCTAAAAGTTGAGATATAAATTTAAAACTTGGCGAAGTAGTAGGACTAGAAGTAGTGGCCTTGCCGCGCAAAAATTAACCCGTAATGGTCACACCTCCAAAAAATAGCGTAATGGTCACACGGGGTCCAGCGGACCCCAACCCAAGAAACAGATGCCTCGTACGTTCTATTTTAAATGTCGACTCGAATCCTCCACTGACCTTAAGTTTAAAACCTTCTCTTTGTTATCTGCCAGGGTTTTTTCCAACTTTTAAATTATGACACCGGGAATTATTTCATAAAACTCATGATTTTGTACCAAGTAGTTACCTAAGAAGAATTATAATTTCATTAATATCGCACAAAGTCGCAGTACAAGATTATGGGGAAATAAGATATCAGGGACTATTCTACCGATTTATGATGAGTTTTTTTTAAACGTTTTTACAGATTTTTTTAAAACACTAAATAAACTTATTTTTTAGTTGTACAATTTCACTTTAAAGTCACGTAAATGCGGACGTTTCTTTGGCACAACCTTTAAACTATAATACAAGTTTTAATTGGTAAATATTCTGCTAACCGTCACTCCTTCTTTCCACTTTTCACTTTTGAAAATCAGCAAATAGATTACGAGATACACGCATTTGAAAGTGGCACAAAATCAAGCTACACATTTTTCGTTTACAGAAAATTTCGAAACTATCTGTTTGAGGGTTACCAAATCAATGGTAAGTCAATTTATCGAAAAACAGAGTACAGTATATTTTGCTTAGCTGCCCACCCTTCTTTGCACGAAAAACTTGTGCACTTAACCTGAAAAAGCACTTAAGCGAATTTTCTTTACTAGTTCAATGAGGAAGGTATCCGAATCCCTATGAAACCTAATAATGGAGAAGCACTTACCTCGTAGAAATTACTGCAAGCGAAATGTTTACCGAATGGTATCTAATTATCTATATAACTACATAATTGATAGCCATTTTCGTTGTTCTGCGAGATGAGAAAAATAAATAAAAGCTTAAAATTAGGTAATTGTAGAGCCAGTGCAGGTAAACCTAATACTTTCTTTGATAGTTAATAATAGTTGCACAATTTTTAAGGCAGGTATCGCCAATGTGCAGGTATGTTGAATGCACCTATCGGAGGAGTTTCCTTATAAATGTTAAAAATAATGCCGCTAATGCGCATTTTAGGGTAGGTATCTTAAATGTGCACTCAAGCATAAAGGCAGCAAAGCAAAATATACTGTATACAGTTTTTACTCTGAAGTATTCTCTGTAAAATAAGAAAAAAAAATTACTTTCGAGTCAAGAAATTGACTTTTGGCCACAAAATAGGCTCAAATTTGCCATAGTGCGGTGGTTGTCACTCCGCACGGACCGGAGAGCCACACTGACCCACTTTGACCCATTGTGATGCCATTGTGAGCGAGCTCTTGTTTCTTTCCCTTAGTTTCCCAAATGATAGAACCATCGTGTAACCTTAACGTATCGTTGAAGGTCGCGGACGTCCACAGAGTCGAGATCGGCTAAACACAGAAAAGCATGTTCGTTGAAAATAGCAAGTCTTGACCTTGCCAGAGCGGGGCAGTGGCAGAGATAGTGTTCTACGCTCTCCACCTCCTACTCGTCCCTGCAGACATGTCAGAAATCGTTAGCGGGATATCCCATTCGCCTAGCATGAACTCCCATTAGGCAGTGTCCTGTAATTATACCGACAACTGTGCTAATAATGTATAAGAGTTTTAGATAGTTTTTCGTTTATAAAAGGCCAGATCCGTTTTGTAACAGAACATGTTGGTTCTTTCGTCCAACGTTCGTTGGCCATTTTAATGAAGATAGATTTCAGTCGGCGCTTACTCAAGGACATCGAGCCTGCATCGAGCGCAGAGTTTGCTGAGTGTAGTTCAGTTCCCTCCTCGCAAGCTCGTCTGCCACGCAGTTTCCCGGTATTCCAATGTGCCCAGGTACCCATACCACGTTAATGGTGACTTTCGCGGCAAGCTCGATTAGGGTACTTATGCATTCGGCAGCAACTTTTGAGGAAGTGTTACTGCACTGTAAAGATTCAATCGCTGCTTGGCTGTCAGAATAAATAGTGACAGATTGTAGACAATTTGTGTAATTTTTATGCCATAGGGCGGCCTCCCTTATGGCTATTAATTCGGCTTGAAAAATGCTGCATTGCTCAAGGAGCTGCCTGCTTAGGTTTAGTGAGAGTTCTTTAGAGTAGAACCCGCTTCCAGCTTTTTTGTCGAGCTTTAACCCATCCGTAAAGATAGTGGTAGGTCCTGGATCTAAGAGAGAGCGGTTTACCCAGTCACTTTTGTCTGGAATTCTGGTAGAAAACCTATTTTCGAAGCAGAAATGCGGACTAGTGTAATATAGCTTGTATAGGGTTGCTGGAATGGTGCCCAGAATTATTGAGTGACCGAACCTAAGGTCCCTCCATGTATGCGCTGCATTCAGTCTTCTTCCGTTGCAGCCGGCCTGGTATCTACCATAAAGATCGGTAGGGAGAAGATTCAATACAGCCTCCGGAGCCTTACTGGGAGTAGAAGGCATGGCACCCGTGATTAACATGGTTGCCGCCCTTTGCACCCGGTCCAATACGCCTCTGTAAATGATTTTTCTAGAGCCATACGGCGATTTCATAGAAAGGTATGGATCAGACAACTGCGGTAATGGCTTTCCTGGATCGTTCGGTAAGGTTTCGCTTCCAGTCCGACATTCTGTCGAGAATTAAACCGAGATATTTAACCTCGTTGGAGAGTGTAAGTCCCACCCCGTTTAGGGAGGGGGACTGAAAAGCCGGTATCTTATATTTCCTCGTGAATAGTATCATTTCGGTCTTGCGGAGATTGACTTTAAGTCCACACTCCCTCGATCAGCTCTTCACGAGACAGAGAGCGCTCTGCAAAAGTTCGCTTAGCGTTTGGAGATGCTTCCCGTTGTTGTGAGTGCAATACCGCCAGAGGCTCCAGAGTAGGGGGGGAGGGGGAGAGAACTCCTCCTTGAGGAGTATGTCTCGTTGCATACCTGGTTACGGACGCGCCCCCAATTCTGATGAGATAATTCTTCTTTCAAGGAGAAGCCGTATCAGCTATACAAGAGGCCGGAGGAGGAGGTTATCAGTTCGTCGGAATATTTTTTATTTTTTTTATATATGTTACGGCATAACTTTGGACCATGTCAACCGATTTCGATAATTCCTTTTCGGAAAGGTAGTAACTCAAAGGTGGTCCCATACTAATCTGGTTTATCATTATCATTGGATCATGAAATATATATATCTAAAAATTTGTTTCAAGTCATTTTTTTTTGCTAAAAATTACTTGTTTAATTTTGGACACAATTTCCTGAAGCGCAGTGAACACGGATTTACCCTTATAAAAGGCATGTTGACACTCCGACACGTCCCCAGAAGAATGGCGCTGTCTGATATGGGCGTCAAGAAGTCTTTCTAGAGTTTTAAGAAGGACGTTCGGCTTATTGTCCTGAAGTCATTGGGTTTGACGTGAGAGACCCTTCCACCTTTCGGTATGAAGATTACCCTAGCCTTGGTCCATCATCTAGGAATCAGACAGAGGCTAAGGCAAGCCTCAAACATCTCAGCAAGCAGAATAAACCTAAAATTTTGCTAAACGTGTCAGGTTGTACTGATAGCGGTCTTTCCAAAGTACGTTTTGACATGTTATTTTTATATTTATATTTATAAATAAATAAATAAAAGAGGTAAGTCCATTTAAATTGGAAATGTGTATAGCGTATATCAACTCAGCATCATTTAGGGCCAAATTCACAGTACTGAAAATCTGTAGTTAACTGCCGATTCTGAGTTAACTACGCACTGTGAATTTGGCTCTTAGAGAAAGCTGTTTGTAAAAGGTATTTAGGTTACAATCATATATTATTCTTAATATCGAGATAAGTAGCCGCGGCAACTGTAACATAATCTCAAAAATATTAAGTTTAACATTAAGTATAATACAAAAAATAAAATACGATAATGGCGGTATCGTCATTTCGAGAAATTTGTCGGAGGTGATAACACCAAGCTCATGTTGTTTGGGCTCATGTTAAACCAGTTTTGCCGAAAATAGTAATTAACAGATCATGTGTTGATACGTTGCACATGATTTCTGATGGACATAATGGTCAGTATCGAAATCGATAGGATATCTACTTATAGCTTAAATTCTTAATCAATGAAACCCAAATATCGACAGCTACCTGGATTTTTAGCGAGCCAGCAGCTGAATTCCAGCGTTCGCTATCGCAAATTTTGATCGCTAATGGTCTCCAAAAGAATAGCAGGCGCGCTTAAAAGCATGCAACGTTTAGTTACATGCCCCTGACACTGCCAGATTTGCCTGATTACACTTTGCTTCTGTTACTTTTCCATATTGCGTACTTTAGGCCAATGGCTTTTAATTTAGAGAATTTTAGCGATGGAAATTTAGCGTAGCGATTATCAGAATTCTACTGCAGGTCATGTTTGAGGACTTTTTCTATACCATAATTCCTAAATTTTCGCGATAAATTCAGTAGGATGTAAATTTTGGATTTGCCCGGTCATAAACTAAATTGACGACGACCTACTCCAATTTATAATGCTGACTACACACGAGGCAACCGTTGAAGCAACGTGTTGTTGTTGTATGCTCTATTATGAAATGAACAAGATTTTGTTTTATATTACCTTGTTTATTCCAACACATAAAGCGCTTTGACCCAGTTCGCTGTGATTCAAAACGGAAGCATAAACCAACTTTCAATACGCTCAGAAATTCGAAAGTGTATTGCCTCGAATTTGTTTTCAAATCGCTTTTTTATTTCTCACATCGGCCTGGGTTCAAGCCCGGCTCAACCCAACAACAAAAAATAAAAAAAAATAAAAAAAAGTTAAACAACGTTGTTTTTTCTAAGAGCTGTCGCCCCTCGGCAGACAATGGCAAACCTCCGAGCGTATTTCTGCCATGAAGAACAGCTCTCTCTTCTTCGGAGTCGGTGTAAAACTGTAGGTTCCTCCCCTTTGTGTGACAACATCAAGGCGCACGCCACAAATCGGAGGAGAAACTCGGCCAAACTCTAATATACATACATATGTGTAAGCGCCAATCTATTATTACTTAGGCCAAGTTGGTTTACTTCGCGCCTCCCAGAGTGTTGCCTATCCTAGGGTTAAACACAAATATCTTTATTTAAATAATTCAGAATTGTAACACGTCCAATCAAAACTGAAACTGAAACTTTTTCTTAAGTTATCTTGCATACACAGCAACGCATACAAAATTAAATATTTCTTTTTCAAATTGAAACTGAATTATTCTTAAAGCTGAGCATCACTGCTTATCAATATTCGTGTAAGGTTTGCTCACCATGTGGCTTGGGGACATTTCTTTTCAATTGCATCCATTTATATGTTGGCAAATTGCTTGCTTGGTTAGGAGATTTATTTTGTGATCCAGCTTGGCTAGATGAGGATCCTGGCGATGAGGGTAATCCCGTGCCGTCAGGGGAGACAACTTGTTGACTTCGCGTCGTTATGCATGGTCCACTTGGCGACCCGTGTTGTTGTAATTGTGCCTGTTGTTGTTGCAGATGTTGCTGTTGATGCGGATGTTGAGGGGTCGGCAACGTTTGCATGTGCGCCATATTCAAGGGATGCATGCCCAAAGCATCAATTGGAATGCCAGCATCCATGCTGTAACCACCACTTATATGCTGATGATGCCACATCTGTGGTGGTGATTGTTGTTGGCTGGCTGACATTTGCATAAGGGGTTCGTCGAAGGCTAAGCCTGCCGTTCCGTACGTTGAATGCAATACGGCTGCATATTTTTCCTCCACATTACCACCACCACTAGCTCCAGTATTATGAGGCAATGAGGCATAGCCGTGCTGTATTTGTCGTTGTTGTGCGTGCGTTACAACATTTTGGTTGTACAAACAATCTAGATTAGTATAGCTCAGGCCATTTTCTGAGCTTATGATCGGCGGGTCAATCTGCGCAGGTGGATTGTTTTGAATTGCATTGGAGGCGGAGACGGGAGAATTGGTGGAAGGAGGTATTGCCGCAACAGCAGCCGTTGCATAATAGGAGTGTACTGAATCACTTTCGTAATAGGAGTCTGTCGGGGAATGACTTGACGGATGCAATGGAGTGCCTGTAGCGGTTATTGAGCCTGTGCTCGAAGATGTTGTGATGCCATATTCGGCAGCGCTTGGACTAAAAAGATGAGCATGAGGATACATGGATTGCTGCTGTTGTTGGGGCTGTGTATGTGGCTGCTGTTGTTGATGTTGGTGCGGCGTACCGCTTGACGAGTTTTGGCTTATCCCCGCTGAGGTTTGTTGCAAAGACGATGGCGGTGGAGTTAATTGTGCTTGTTGTGTATAGTAATTAGGCGACGCACCGTCTGGGACGTAGCCAGTATATCCTAAATGGTGCTGGTGATGGTGAGCCTGATGGTGATGCGACGGCATTGCTGCGGTGGCCGCTCCTGGAAAATAGGCGTTCGGGTACCCGGTGGAGGATGCAACAGCAGCCATGTCAGCAGCTGAGGCAGTACTACTGTCGTGATAACTGTTCTGGTGGTGTGGATGATGATTGCCATACATGCTGCTTACGTCCATCATATTGATGGGACCAGAAGCTCGAAGGAGGTGTACGATTCACGTGGTTTCAAGTGGTTTTTGAAAGTTAGCCCGGCGAAACTCTCCACTAGTATGTATATATGTATGTATGTGTGTATATATAATACGTGTATATATTAATTTTAGTCTCTAAATGCTTCAATATTGCTTAGCGGTTTACTTTCGATTTTTATACTTTTGCACAAATTCCTAATCAATTTTCACAGATTGACATATTTTTGGGTACATGGGAATCATGGATACGTTTTTTTTTAATATGTAGTATTATAAAGCACTGAGCACTTATGGGTAATTCGTGTCGATCACTTGAACAACTGGGAGCTAGGTAAAAACCTCTCACAATTTAAAATACACACTTTTCTAATTTATGTGCAGACATCCAATATCTCTGTTTGGTAGATTTGATAACAACTCGACGGCGCGTCAATTATTCTACGAGTCATTTATTAAATTTCGAACGGAACGCGCCCTCGACATCGTATATTCATTAACATCGCGCAACCAAATCGTAACTGAATCAGAGCACGATTGCTGGCGAACTACAGGGGCTACCACTGCAACCACTACATTAACAGTAATACGAGCATTACCACCATCACTGTCCCACCACCGTTGCAGATAAGACTCAAAAGCTGGTTGGACGGGATCCGCCTCTCGATGCTAAGTCAGTGATATATTTTGGTCTCTTTTTAGCAACGCAAGTATGCACGATTTGCTTCCTATGAGTGAACACAACAAGGCGATTCACATTTGTCTCCATGTGAGGGAACAACACATACGATACGTTTTTTCTTAAGTGCAGCAAAAATTGTTATCAGCACTGGTAGGTATTTGTTTTTGTTTGTACGCGCGTGTTTTCTATTTATGTAGCAGTGCTTCTGGCTAGTGACTAAATTCAAAGCGGGTTTTGCTTGCTACACGCGTTCCTACATGTCTCCTCTATGAAGTTAGTTTTTGCTTGAAACGTCTGTGACTTAGCTTTAACTAAAATATTTCTATGACAGTTTTTGTAATTGAATAACCAAAAAATAAAAAAATTGTAAAAAAAGGAAGAATAAATATTCATATCCTGGCGCATATATTGTGGTCACGAAATTCCAGGGTGCAGTAATTGGCAGAGTGTCGTCCACGCTGCTGGAGATCTTTCTTTAGCCGCAGATACTGGTCGCTGATGCACACGCATTCATACCTACTTACCTATACTTTCGGGAATGCTGAACATAAATGTACATACTATGTACGTAGTACATACATACATATGTAGATATGTATATAGGTAGGTAGGTGTGTATGAGCATTTGTGGCAAGAGTAGCAGAGGGTTGCGCGTTGTTGTTGCTGCTCAACATGTCATGTGCAATTTACGCATCCGACAGCCATCCTCCATGGATTGGCATTGAAAGTTTTTTTTAGCAGCACAATGGGACTCTTACACATGTGTACGATTGATAGAAATACACATACACATGTCCATATATACATATTGATGTTAGGGATGTCATTTTTCGGGGTTTTGTCGATCCCGGGATCCCGGGATTGTCCCGAAATTCAGGCAAAAGTGCAACACATCTGTGATCATCCTATTATAGTATTTTAAATCAGATTGATATAACAAAAAAAAGTACAATTTATTGTAATTCATTTACATATTTATTAAGGCGATAAATCAGTATTTTCAATCAACAAAAAACAAACATAAAATTTGACAAACATATATGTATGTATGTACATATCCTCATTAATTTATAACATAGTTTTTGTACTACAAGTACAAATGCATATACGGTCGGTCACTCACAGAAATATTTTGCATAGATTTTTTTTGCAATATTCAGAATATTTTTCATGGTATTTTTTTTTGTTAATTTAAAAAAATATATATGTATGTGCAATTTTGAAGTTGCAAAAACATCCCGTCGACATTTTATATTTTTTTTTTTTGCTACAAAAAAATTCGTTATAAGGAAGAAAATGCCCAACATCGTCAGTAAAAAAAATTCAAAAATCAAGGGAGTTTTTAGCAACTTTAAAATTGCACTTTATTGTATTAAATTGAATGGGCTATAAAACTGCATAATAGAATTTTTTGTAAAAATTATGATTAAAAAGTTTGATATTTTTATGATAATTTGGTGAACTTAAACCAACTTTCTCTTAAGTGTGAAATTTTGATTTACATGATTTTTGTTGGAAAATGAGCTATATATTTTTTTTAATTCACAAAGAAATACCATGAAAAATATTTTGGATATTGCAAAAAAAGTCGGTGCAAAATATTTTTGTAAGTGACTGTATTTGGTACAGCAGTAACTGCCTATGTAACTATATACAATTTTTTTAATCACGGTTTGAGATCAATTTAAGATATTATCAGTATATTTAGTAATAATAAAAAAGTTAACACATTTAAGTAAACAATAAATATATAAGTGCATCACCTATTCCATTTCGAGCGAAGCAAAATTATTCCTTCTTTTGATGGTAATGCGATCTTAAAGAAATTAAAGCATTAAGGGCCGTTTTGTCATCTAAGCTTTAGATTACCGGCCACTTTATCGTCTCGATATACGAGTTTTCGTTTTCTCATCAGCGCATTAATTTCTCGAATCGATAAATTGTTGCTTACCCGTTGCAACCTTCAAAATTTGTACCCAACTTTAAATTTTGGTTTGGGTTTGGTTTATGAATCAGATATATTAGATATTTCAACCAAGGTTTTGGTTTTTGCTAACAGTTGCTCTTGCTCTATATTTGCTTATGTTGCATTGCCAACCTTTGGAATTTTATGACGAATGCAGTTAAGTGCCACTCTCGGAAATGTAGTGAAGTTTCACTCTACGGAATAACAAATTTATTTTTACAGGTAAGATAAGAAAACGAAAACACTTTAAAGTGAGGAACAATTTATCTGCCCTGTTAGTAAAGGCAACTTTACTGCTTACATTAAAAAACGGCCCTAAGGGTTGCAAAAAATTCTTAATTTGCCCTTGAGAGGGGATATTTGTGATAAAAATTTAATTGGCCAACAAAAAAATTGTTTCCAGCAATCCCGGGATTTAAATCGACTAATCCCGGGATATTCGGGACTTAAAAAAGACCGGGATCCCGAAATCCCGACATCCCTAATGTATGTACATACCTATTCTATATACATATGTAAATATGTATGTACATGTAGATATGTTAATTGCATATACTCATACGTTTCATGTGCAGACAAGTCAGCGCAGAGGGAGCATACATCGCCCTGTTATTTGGTGACTGTGGGCGCACCGCTGGACTATCGCCTGTCACTTCGTCATAACGGAGATACTTTATCTCACTTATTACTCAGTCACTGGTTGTTGTTGTTTTATTGGTACCTACTGTTTACTGAGTCGATATCTCAATTTTGTTCCTCCTGTTTTGCGCACCTTTCAAAATCCAACCCAAGTACAAACATTCTCTTTTGTGTGACGTGTTCGTGAATATTTGTCCTCTGTCTTGTGTCTTTATCTAAAGTTGGATATGATTGACATTTTGAAAACTCCTGTCAGTAATTCATGCGGCTTTGGCGTCGTAAAACTCTGGTTGGTCTCCACTGGGATGGATTAACACGTTTCAAGGAAGGATTTCTTCGAATATGTGCACATGTGTATATACATACATGCATAAATGAATACACATATATTTATACAAAAAAACACTATTGTAAAGAAATTCAAAAAAACAAATCGTGCAAAGTATGAACAAATTACAATTACTAGCCGGCCCGGCAGACGTTGCGCAGCCTAAAATTAATTCCCTATGGGACAACACAGTTTTATTTGGAATGTCGTCATTCAAAGATTCCCTTGTATGGGAGTGATTCCATATTTCCACACCAAGTTCCAGTATACTTCCCCAAATAGTCTCAAATAGAGAATGAAAACTTCAGTTTGTGTAGAAGGTGTCTGAGTATGGGTTTGATTTCATATACCTCCATACATACCATGTTGTACAAATAGGTACTTTAACACTTCCGGGGGTATGCTTTATCAATGTTTCAGTTTGTATAGAACATACCACGCCCTACTTTTGAATAACCTCAATTTTTCACCATCAAATTAATTTCATATACCTTTTTCCATAAAAAGTTCCACTTCTCCCCGTAAATATTAAATATTTTCGGAGATGTGCATTATGTAGGTTTCGGTTTGTATTAAAGGTGTCGCGCCCCTTTCCCAAACTAATTCGAATTTACCTTAAAATTAGCCACTATGTAGATATATTGGGGGATATCACAGAATCCATCGTACTTCGTGAAATGTACGAAAATGTGATCACTGAATCCGAATTGCTACGAGCGTGTGTATTCAAAGAATACCCTACGTTCGTGGCTATTCGCATTCAGTGATAGAATTTTCGTAGATTTCATTGTCAAGTCACTCCAGGAGCGGTTTAAAGAAAAAATAGTATATAATTAAAAATAAATAAACAACCAAAAATTTCTTCCTGAAAGTGATTGGTGCAAGCTTTATCACAAAGCGGATTTGAATAAGCAGCAAGAGATGTAAAAGTTACACTTACAGGTCTATTCTGCGCTAGTAATAAAAAGTTTGTAACCGGTAAATAAAGTTCCTGTCAATTTCTAAACCCTTTTCGCATTCTGTATACTCTTGTAACCGGTAAATTTTGTTACCATCTCATATGCTGGTAACAAATTATGGCCCGGTGAAATATTCAATGCCAGGATTTGCACAATTCTTCATAGCTGAATTGCTGAATATTTTAACTGCATTACCAACGTACCTAGAATCGCGGTGACAAGAACTGGTAACATTTTTTGGTAATATAATTTTCCGGTTACAAAATCTTCGGTAACGCGCAGAATAGACCTGTTAGGCGATCACTGTAAACACTCTTAAAAGATATGTATACCATGAGGTTGCGTGCCTTCCTTTCCAGCGCCTTAGCCGATATGTACCGTCTGCCCGCTTTCCTTGATACGGCTCATTTTCAAGTAGGACAACATACTGCCGCATAAAATACGATTTTATTTTTCTTAACTTTTTGCTTCTACAAACAGCACAGTTCCGCACCATTTTTTATTTTTTGCTTTTAAAATTAAAATTTAATTTTGTAAAATATTGACGGTACCTGCACCGCTCCTGATTTTTTGTTGTTTTCAAACGTCATTATGGGTACATTGGCTGGTCGGTTTTCTCGTTCTAATATATATGCACTCTAATGTTGGCTTTCAACGTACTATCAATATAGAAGTATTATGTACAATATCTACATACCTAGTGATAGTACGAATGGGAATTGCTTTAAATTTCCATTTTAAAGTTATCTGATAGATAGGGCCCGGATATCTATGCATTTGCATTTTTTATAGGGATGTCAGTGGCAAAAATACAACGATGTTTTTCTTTGATTCGATGCATCGAAATGTACATCGATATTTTTTGGAATAAATTACTGCAAGTGAGCGAATTATGTTTCTAACGGCTTTTTGGAGCCATTTCAATTTTTTGGTCAAAGTCACTTCTTTTTTTTTGTACAATTTAAGCACTGGAATTGCGGTTCAATGCACTAGAGATGTCAGTTTTGAAAAAACATCGATGCATCGATACATCGAGTGGAAAATTTTCGATGCATCGCTGTTTTTCCGACATGTTTAATTTTTTATGAAACGTCGTTTTTCTAGAATGGACGAATCACTCCACAATTGCAAGAGCTTTTGATGATTCCACATAACTATTGGGTACTGATTTCGTGTAAAATTATTTTAGTGTCATTGACGCAGCGCCATATATCGAGCTCTAACCGCCAAAAAACCGTAAGCGAAATTTTTTTCACAATTTTCTTTTGGATGCAGAATTGCATCTAGATACTCTACGGGCATTTCTGCATCAAAAAAAAAAAAAAAATTGTTGAAAGATATGTCGCTTACGTTTTTTTGGCGGTAAGGGCTCGATATGGTATACTCAGCAAAGGCGCTGGAGGTATTTTACCCAAAGTTACTGCACGTTACTTGTTTGGCACGCAATGCACCGAGTGGCCGAAGATGTAAGAGCTCGCTTCAGTGATGTTGACGATTTAATATCGAATGGGAAAAAATATTTTTAAAATCTTGGCGCGTTGAAGTTTGCTTCAAGTTCTCCTTATACAAAACATTTTTGCGGCCAAATCGAGCCCTAACCGCCAAAATAACGTAAGCGACATTTTTTTCAAAATTTTATTTTTGATGCAGAAATATTCCTAGAGCATCTAGATGCAATTTGATTTTGGCGGTTAGGGCTCGAAATAGAGAAAGCTTTAACTTTGAAAATTTAAAGAAGTATTTATTTGTTTGCCAATATAGCCGTGAACAAAGCAAATTAAAAAAATATGAAAATTAAATATGTATTTTTTATTTATTTTAAACGATTTTTTTACTTTTTACTTTAAGCGCTTAATTTTTTTAATACATACATATTTTAAAATTTTGGATATATATTTAATTAATTTAGATTTTTTCGTGGCTTTAAAAATTACAATATATCCTTGTGTTAATTATAAACTTGTAATGAAATATGAAAAGTAAATAAAAACAAATTAAAAAAGCAAAACAAATGCGAGAAGTATGTTTACATGTTTTTTGTTTTTAGTGCATATTTTTTATTTCTTAATGCACATTATATGCGCATAATTTAGATTTAGCATAAAAATCCGGGTCCTACCGTTGACAGTACGAATGAAAATTTTAAAGATTAATTTCGCGTGCTATTCTATTCGTTATAATAGTTTTAAAATCAATTCAATTTAGGACTAAAAAGATTAAAATAAAATTATAGTTTATAAAACTAAAATCTCGCTTTATTACAATGTGAATTAAAAAGTAAAAATAATTTATAGAAATTCAGATTCCGTTTAAGAGGAAAAGGAAGTTCTCTAACTTAATTAATTAAACTTTTAAAACCAACATAAAATAGGATTAAAGTGATTGAAAATGAAATTAATTTTACCGGAAAACAAGCGTGCTATTGACAATATTCAATATTACTAAACTGAAAATGAACAGTTCATAACAATTGATATCAAGCACCCCACGTTTTGTTTTCCGGTAAAATTAATTTGATTGTCTACTACTTGAATCCTATTTTAGGTTGGTTTTAAAAGTTGAATGAAATCAGTTAAGGGAACTTCCTATTCCTCTTAAACGAAATCTGTATTTGTATACATTATTTTTTACTTTTTAGTTCACATTGTAATAAAAGCGAGATTTTAGTGTTTTAAACTATAATTTTACTATTTTGAATAACGTCCTGTCTGGCTATTTGGTTTACTATACAAGTATGTAGAGTTATGAATTTTATCAGAGTTTAGTTGAGATAATCGCGTTTGACTACTATGTTCTGTATATTTCCCAGTACTGCAAAGCTTTCGACTGCCATTCACCCGGGTGTGGCCAGAAATGTTTCGTGTGCTTACGGTTCAAATCGCAACTCACTACGTCTGGATAATTATATCCACGAATCCTCTGGGTAGCGACCGAACACTCGTTTGGCAGCGAGCTAAAGTGAGAGGGTGTAAAATCCCGCATGCGCTGGGTTTGGGTCTCGCCACGTTAAAACCCTGATACCCCTTCTTTTGATGACGATCACGGCAAACATAGGAAGGACTATGATTTGAGGTAATGCCCCTGGAATATCCGAACCCTCAATCGGGAAGGTGCCTGTGCCCAGCTGGTTGATGTCCTAGGGAAAATAAAGGCTGACATCACCTCCATCCATTCAAAGTGTTGGTGGGAGAGAGACTCCATTGCAGAGTACCGGCGATCACTCTAGTGGACGAACGTCTAGCCACAATCCACATCAAAGCCAGATCCAAGGATCTCTTCTATGAGCGCTTAGACGGTAAAAACCAGCGCTGATCCCGACACGTATAAAAGTCGTGCTTGGCGATTTCAATGCCATGGTGGGCAACGAAGGGATCTTTGGAGCCACTGGCGGAAAAATCAGCCTCCACGACGAAGCTTCCGATAACGGGCTGAGGCTGATCGACTTCACCGGGGCGCGAAACTTGGTAGTATGTAGTACTGGGTTCTAGCAAAAAAAGATCCATCAAGCTACGTGGCTTTCCTCAGATCGAAAAACTGGAAACCAAATTCAGAACATTGTGATAGACGAAAGGCAAACTTCCAGTGTTTTAGATGTACATACGTACGCTCCGAGGGCCAAACATCGACTCGCACCACTATCTTGATGCAACCAAGATACTCACCCGCCTCGGTGCAGCAAAAAATGTGCGTCCAAAGCTGCAATTAAACCAGACGACCAATTGATTCGCCACTCGACTCTCACACCTTCTGTGAGAAAGCACTCTTCAACAAACCGACATATGCGAGTAGTGGAACCACATTTCCCGCTCATTATTGGTACAATGAGAAGTGTCAAGAAACTGCAATGGTGCCACCTACAGGACCACGCTGCCATCGGGCGCAACGCGAACCATGTGAAACCATTATAGGGAGCTGAATAGAGAAGCTGGACGTATTTGCCGCAGTAAGAACAGAGAGGTCGAAATACCACCCGAAATTTTTAATAGAGAGTCGAGCGACTTACGGAAGGTTTTCAAGGAACAACCATGGCGACCTAGTGTTTGATGTCCAGAACGTACTTAAATTATGGAGGGAACGCTTTTTGACCCTTTTAAATGGCAGCAGAACTGAAAGAAGTAGAGAAGACGAACCCAAGCCCCCAGTCGATGACGATGGAGTAGATGTCCCAGCGCTTGACTATGACGAGGTATGAATAGCGATTATACTGATGAAAAGTAACAAAGCTACTGGAGCTTACGGCCTGTCGGCCGAGTTATTCAAGTACGATGGCAAGGAGCTAATAAGGTTCATGCCCGACGACTGGAATTCAAGTGTGCTCTGCCCAGTCCACAAGAAAGGCGACCCCGCCATGCACGCCAACTATTTTATCGAACGTGTTATGTGAAGGACTGAAGCCCTCCGTCAACGAACTGATTGCGGCTTGCCTTCAGATCTACCAAATCCACCACAGATCTCGTATTCGCAATACGCCAAAACTTGGAAAAGACCTCTGAGAATAGGATCGACACATGCTTTCTATTTGTATATTTCAACGCCGCTTTCGACAGCACGAAAAGAAGTTGTCTTTATTTTGTGATGTCTCAATTTCGTATCCCCGCGAAAATAACACGGCTATGTAAAATGAAGTTTAGCAATACCACTAGCTCGTCCAGAATTAAGGAGAACCTCAGACAAGATGTTTTTTTTGATGCTTTCTCCTCGTAAAAAAAACATGCGCAGTAAAAAGTTAACTATTTAAATCGACGAATAGTTTTATATCAATAGTTTTATGTATAATAAAACGTGTTTTAGTAAGTAATAGTTATTGGTCAGTTGCGATCAGTGGAATCACATAATTCGGTCATTTAGTGGTCGGATTTCAGCGAGCATAAAAGAAAACTGGTACGACGAGTAGTGTCAAAAAGCTTTAAAAAAATAGAACCCGCCTACAGGACCATGATTCAATAATACAAGGTTCGATAAACTGACAGTTGTCTCTCTCGCACCGCTCCCTTAGCAGTGGCACCGTGTTGCTTCTTTGCAAACTTACATGGAAATAGTGTAGCTTTGGTGTGAAATAAAAGTATAAGCTGTTGTGCAATATGTTTATTTGTATATGCATATGAAGCATATTTAACTGATGAAAACATAAACATTGGATGTTTACATCAATCTCATAGTAGTCTTATTTTAATTTTGAGCCATTTTGAAGTTTTTATACAGCTAAATAGCACCTAAATGACGTAATTCACGTAGATATATCAATATTACGTTCAACATTTCGTTTAAAATGTCAGATTTCCTGCAAATACATTAGAATTTACAAAAGGAATTTCACTACTAATTGCCTACTTTGCGTACTTTTCTAGTACCATTTTCGCAACAAGGGATTGCATTCTTGTCTTTTCTCTGTCCTTCGTAAATGCAACCTTTTGTAAGGGAGTGTCACACCGCAGCTGTCAATAATTATCTAACCTTGTATTATTGAATCATGCTACAGGACCACGTTGCGATCGGGCGCAATGCCAGCTATGTGTTACCGTTATAAGGAATTGAAGAGGGAAATGAGACATATTTGCCGCAATAAGAAGATATACAGGAATGATAGAATACAAGATTGCGCCAATCGAGCTGAGAGCAGCTGGCCGTGACGTCAAAATATACCAGAATGAGAGAGCAAGACGAACTCGACAAGAAAAAGAAGAAGCAGCGAACAAAAGGCAGTATTGCCAAGTTTTGAATTTGAAAAACCACCAAATTTTTATTGTTGTATTTTATGGACTTTATATGAATACATAATTTTATTCAAATTAACAAAAATCAATGTTTCTTGCACAACGGTCAATTTCTTCTGGCATGATTGAAGGTGCTGCACATATTTCGTTGTCGCTTATGATTGTAACTGTGCCATGATTTTGTTTAAATTTTTGTAAAATTGCTTAGCACACTTACGATTGTTATAAATTTTGCTTCCATTTTTTTAAGATTTTCAAATTTTAAGTCTTCAAACTAAAAACAAAAGCACCAAAAACGCACCAAGCACAAAACTCGAAAATTTTCGCGTTTTGAATACCCACTAAATTTGGTGCGAAAAGCATAAAGTTGGCAACAGTGAATGTAAACAAAAGTATATTATGACGTCAGCGATTGGGTGGATGCTGTCAAATCGACGAAGAGAGGAATCCTACTGAAAGAAGTCTGATGAGGAAATGTGGTGATTTCCGAAAT
>NW_016157872.1:30820-37902 GCF_001687245.7 Rhagoletis zephyria
AACATATAACTTTGACGTATGCACATATACATATATAAATTTGTGAAAATGTGTAGGGAAAAGTATTCAAAACTGTAATAAAATGAAAACTGTGTTAAAATAAAAACTGTATTAAAATGAAAACTGGATTAAAATGAACTAACACAAATGTGAATACATACTTTTTTTATTTCTTACTAAAGGTGATTTAAATGGGGATTTAAAAGAAAAATGGGGATTTTTTGGGGATAACTGCGGCCCGATATGGGGATGGGGTACAAAAATATTCTGGCAACACTGCTAGCAGCCGGTCAGTTTGCGTTTGTACTTCATGCTGTAAGCATCGCATGCGCGAGCTGTTTTGCTGAGTACACACATACAGATACAAAAATATTGTGCTTGTATTGGGAGCTCTGCCAACGCTGTGCACCACTGGTGTATATCCAAGAATGATAGAATATATTCCCTCAATCGTGGTCTATATCTTCCACGATCCAGAAAATAAAGGTCGCGCCATTCGCGGACCGCTAACCGAACCGACGATCCCACTGACTCAGCCAGTTGCCTATGCACCGTGCTAAGTACGCCTTGTAAATTATACTTTGCTTTTTTCCACTATTTTCATTTTTGTTATGCCAACACAATCAAGCGCAGCTATTCCGCTTTTTATAAATTGAAATTACAAATGCTTGATTTTATGTACATGTATTCCAAGTCCTTAGGGTGGATTAAATTATGTCTTTTTCATGAAAATGTTTGGTTTTCTTACAAATTATGAGATGTATATGTAAAAAAAAAAAATTGGATACATTTTTGGCTTGGTCAGTGATACATTTTCTTGAGACGGCGCGGCAACACTGCACACGACTTGTATGTGAAAGCCGAGTAGCTCCCGGAGACTCCCGTGTGCATCACTGACAGTGTTGCCAGCTTTTAATTTTCAAAAAGCACCAAAAACTTGGAAAAAAGGCGTTTTACCAAACTAAAAGCACCAATTTTTTTTTAATCAAAGGATGCTTTTTTCATAACAGTTTGTATTTAACAAAAGCAAAAAATTAACAATATTTACAAGAATAAATACATAAATCAATACACAAAACGTTTTCGCTCATAATGATTGAATAGCCTCTATACATGCTATGATGACTTATGCTTACGACGTATTACCGAAGTACTATTAAAACTACTATATCTCGAGAAAGAAATATCGAATCGCAACACACGAAAATAATGCCCTAAGTAGAAATGACTAAAAAATTGGATGTTTTCATTATATAACCTCAAATATCGCAAAAACCCGTGTTTTTGGCAATGTGGGGGTAGGATATCTAAAAATTCTAGTACTAGTGCAATTGTGCGGCCAGATTAGGATTCAGCACCAAGAAACGATGTGTTTTACTCAGGTGGTAAAAAATCAAAATTTGTACAAACATTAGAAAACAAAAAAAGGAATACTTAACTTACCTGCGTACTAGCATTTTCAACGCGACTAGAATTCAACAAGGTGGGTTTGCAACTTCAGCTTTTTATCAATCATGGTTGTATTTTAGTGCATGTAAATTTGTATATTCTTGTAAATTCCGCATCTTCATGAGACACCGAAGCTTATAATTTCAAATTATTTCAGGTTTTAACTATCTCGGAGTAATATTAGTTAAAAAAAAGCATAAAAAAGGCACTAGGCACTAAGTAATTTTTTTTTGGCGTTTTAATTTTCAAAAAGCACTAAATCTAGTGCTTTAAGCACCAAGCTGGCAACTATGATCACTGATATAGACCAACGTGGGTGCGAGGAGCTTGAAATCCTGGCCGACAGAAAAAACGACCGATAATTTTACCAGAGAGAAGGTTTCAATATCAAATGTTACTAGTGAACCCACATGGCGTTAAAACAGCCAACATTTAATTTCAAAAACTTCAAAAATATTCCAAATGTTAGTCAGAGTTATAAGAGATCCGTGTGCCATATTTCATCAAAACCGAGCAGCAGTTTCAGAGTGACGAGCAGTCTCTCGCATACTGCATGTTTTTATTTTCATCGAATTTCAAATCACCCTATATGAAAAAAGTTCTTAATTTAAAAAAAAATAAAACTTTATCTACAGGCTAAGGTCTCTAATTTGACATCTCATTTTTGAAATTCCTTTTCAAAAGAATTCTCAAACAAAAATCTTCTTAAATCGCTTTCGCGACATTGTGATATACATATATTTCAAAAAACTGATAAACTAATTCGCTTTTGATTGTTCGAACAAATGGCAACCCCCCTAAATAAAGGTCAGGCCGAAATCCCTTTCAAATCCATTTCAATTTATACCCATCTTTTAATAATTCATCCAACTTACTGAATAATTTGAATGTGACTTTTTAAACACGTGGCAACTCCCTTCAAACATTCGAAATGTTTAAACTAAAGATTTCTTAACATTCTTTCGTTTGACCACTGTATTTTTATATTTCATATACGTTTTTAATTAGTTAATTGAGTTAGACCTTTTAAACAGGTGGCAGCCCACTTCAAAAGTATTTTCAAACCTAATCATTGTTAACTCTCCCTCGCCGGACACTGCGATAGATACTTAAATTAACTGATAAATTAAGTGGAATTTTAATTTTCAAACATTTGGCAACCCCGCTAAATACAGTTCAGAAATAAGAATTTTTTAAACCCCCTTCGATTGATACCCATATTTAAATAATTCATTTAACTTATAAAATAATTTGAATTTAACTTTTCAAACAGGTAGTAACCCTCTTCCAATACCTCAGAAACATTATTAGCTTTCAAACTAAAGATTTCTTAACACTCCTTCGTTTGACATTCATATTTTAATATTTCGTATAACTTGTGTATAAGTAAACTAAATTCGACAAGCAGGTGGCAACCCCCTCCAAAATATTTTCAAACTTGTACTTTCTGAAACCTTTTTCGTTTGGCACCCATATGGCGACACATATTTTCTTACCTAATATTATTTTTTAAACAGGTGGCAACCCTCCTATAGTTCAGCTAAGGAACAAAGCTTTTCAAAACCATTTCGATTGGTACCCAGTTTGTAATAATTGATTTATTTTCTTCAATAATTTGAATATAATGTTTTAAAGGGTGGCAACTGTTTTCAAAAAAACCTTATTGCATATCATAGTACAGCCCAAGGATTTTAGTTTAATGCCTCATTTTGGAAAATCGAACGAACGGTGCAGATTTGATGGCATTGATTATTAAATAATTTGAATTCAACTTTTCAACAGGTGGCAACTCGTTTCGAAAAACTAAAACCAGTTTGCGCATCTATAGACCAAGTGCTTTACTTTGACATCTCTTTTTTGAAAATCGGGCGAACGGTACAGATCTTTTATCCTGAACAAAAAATCTCTTCGCGTATTATATATATAGAGATGAACAACCATATAGACGTACTGACCGATGTCCAGAACGTACTAAAATTATGGAGGGAACACTTTTCCTTCCTACTGAATCGTATCAGCACTGAAAGTTGAGGAGAAGACAACCCCGCACCACCAGTCGAAGTCATTCTTCTACCGCCTGATTATAACGACGTTCGAACGCATACCCGACGGCTGGGATTTAAATGTGATCTGTCCAATACACAAGAAAGGCTCCCCCGCCTTTCGCGTCAACTACCACAGGGTCAGCTTTCTAAGCATAGGCTTCAAGTTTTTATCGAACGTATTGTGTGAAAGACTGAAGCCCACCGTCAACGAACTGATTGGGCCTTATCAATGTGGCTTTAGACCTGGAAAAGCCGCCACAGACCAGGTATTAAAAATACACCAAATCTTGGAAAAGACCCGCGAGAATATGACAGAAATACACCATCTAGTATTTGTCGATTTCAAAGCCGTTTTCGACAGCACGAAAATAAGTTGGGTTTATGTCGTCCGTCAAAATTGGGAAGGATCTCTCCCAGCCGTTTGATAACAAACGATTTCTGTAATCTGATTTTGGAAAAGATAATAAGAGCCGAATATCTGAACCGCTCAGGCACAATTCTTTACAAGAGCGTAAAATTGTCGGCAAACACCAGCGACAACATTGACACCATTGCTAAAAACAAGGGCTCCGTATTATCTGTATTCTCGAATATAAATAGAGAGTCAAACCGTGTGGGTCTGGTGGTGAACGAGAACAAAACGAAGTATTTCCTGTACTTATAATGGGCCCGACCCTATTATGCTGTCATTTCAGGGTACTATTTTATATATATATAAGGAAAATTTGAAAGTTAGGCGGAAGGCTCGAGCACCCCCTGCCCCTACCTGGCTACGCCCATGTACGAGTATTTTATAGTGCGGAATTTCAAGTTCCTAGCTGCATAAATGGATGAGTTATAACAAAAAATCTCATATCTGAACAATCAGTTGTATGGGAGCTATATGTTATAGTCACGCGATATTTGTAAATATAATGTTGATAATGAATAACCAAAGCGCGAAATTTGATGTTTCTAGCTCCATAAATGGTATACAGACATATAAATGGTAGGTGCTTATAAGTGGGTATATATAAATGAGTTTGTAAAAGGGGGCGTGGCACATCCCATAGGCGTGGCATTTTTTATCAGCTATAACTCCGGAACCTTAAGGCACACGAACTGAAATTTGGTATGCAGACACTTAAATAGTAGGTATCTTATAGGAGGGTATATATAAAGGAGTTTGTAAAAGGGGGCGTGACACATCCCATAGGCGTGGAATTTTTTATCAGCTATAACTTCGGAACCATAAGTCCCATGAACTTGAGATTTGGTATGCAGGTATAGCTATGGTAGGTGCTTATAAAAATATAAATATAAATGAGTTTGTAAAATAGGGCGTGGCAAATCCCATAGGCGTGGAATTTTTTATCAGCTATAACTTCGGAACCATAAGTCCCATGAACTTGAAATTTGGTATGCAGGCATGTCTATGGTAGGCGCTTATAGTAATGGCATATATAAATGAGTTTATAAAACAGGGCGTGGCACATTCCATAGGCGCGCTAAGATTTTGATTCATATTTGCGCATGTATGTGTTAATAACGCTGACTATAATATTTTCAAATCTCAGTAGGCTTTTTTTATATTATAGAAAGCATTGAGCGAATTTGAATTTTTAAAATAGCCTTGATACTAAGATTTACATACATTCATATTTGCGAATGTATGTATGTATTAATAACGTTTACGTTAATATTTTCAAGTCTCAGTAGGCTCTTTGGAATATTCAAATTATTTAACGAATTTGAATTTTTAAAATAACATCGATGCTAAGATTTAAGTTCTTATTTACGAATGTATGTATGTATGTATGTATTAATAACGTTTACGTTAATATTTTCAAATTTCAGTATCTAGCCTTTGTTTCGCCAAAATTTTGTCCAGGCATTTAGGCATTGAAAATATTAAAGGAATTGATTTAATAAAAGCCGAAGTGATGCAAAGACTGCCCGTTTGAATTGCGTTAAGCAACTTTGACAAGAAAGTGTTGTGTGTTAATTTATGCATTTAAAAAAGGAACCAACCAGCCGGTAAAAGATTTTATAAACGCTGTTTAAAAAAAAGTAAAGCAAAGCAGAAGTTTATGTAAAGACCGCCAGTCATATTTTGCCAAGGAAGTGTTGTGTGTTCATCTGTGTATTTAAAAAGTAACCAGCTGATTTCTTTGAAAGAGTTCTCTAAAATATTTTATAAATAGTAAAAGAACTTCAGTGCATAAGACAATAAAGTGAAGAAGAGTTAGCATGCAATATTTTTAGAGTTTGTTAGACTAATTCGCTGCAAAAGTGCAATTGGGCGTTTGAAGCGGCAGAAAACTTAAATATAGCCATGTTGGAAATCTTAGTTTCACGACGTTTTGACCAGTTTTGACTATTTTTCTTTTATATGTTTAAAATTGTTTTCCATAAAAATGCAGCTCATTCATTTTCTATCAAAAATCATATATGTAATTCTAAATTTAAAACCATGATAAAAACATTACAAGGTAAATTCATTCTCTCATTTCGTCGGCCATGATTTTTTTCTGACGTTTGCCAACATTTTAAAATCATATAAAATTGAAAATAAAAAAATTAAATTGTTCACAATTGTTGTTGTTTGAGATTGAAAATGAGAATGTGTGTGTGAGTTTGAGTTTTGATTTTAAAATTATATTGTTGGCAAACGTCAGACTGCCTCTCAATGGTTTTACCTTGTTATGTTTTTATCATGTTTAAAACTTTGTAGACAAATTTTAAGCTCAATAAAGTCTAGCTTAATAAAGTGCAAGATTTAAATGGCGTTATATTTTGATATTTTTTTATGCTGACGGTGTCACGGATTTTCTCCAAACAAAGTATGTATGTCTGTTTGGAATTTTTTTTGTATGGAAGGAAATAAAAACACCATGGGCAAAAAAATTAACAAAAATTAATGCGAATGCATTGCCGCTTGAAATTTGTATTTTGTTAAGATACAATTTAATGTATACTTAGAGTTTTTCTAAAAAAAAGTCAAAAGTCTGTTTCTAAAAAGTTCAAGATTTAGACTCATGTAGTTTTTGTTAGGTAATGAGCTGCATTTTTATATAATCTTACTAATATTATAAATGTGAAAGTTTGTATGTTTGGATGTTTGGGAAATCATCACGCGGAAACGACTGAACGGATGTGCATGAAATTTGGTACGCAGATAGCTTATGGGCCAGATTGGTTAATAGGCTTCTTTTTTAAGAGTTGCCATCTGTTAGAAATGTTTAATTTAATTAATACGCTTAAATGAGTGAACTGATTTGCATGGAAGTTTTCACACAGATAGTTTATGAGCTAGGTTGAAAAAAGGCTACTTTTTTTAAGAGTTACCACTTGCTAAAAAGTTTGATTAAATTAATACGCGGAAAAGTCTGAAAGGATTTGCATCAAATTTTGCAAGCAGATAGCTTATGACCTACAGTGGAAAATTGGCAAATTTTTTGGAAGAGTTGCCACCTTTTAAAAAAAGTTTTAATTACATTAATACGCGGAAACGACTGAACAGATTTGCATGACATTTCGCACAGAGATAGCTTATGACCTATGTTGGAAAATAGGCTACTATTTTAAGAGTTATCACGTATTAGGAAA
>NW_016157872.1:37927-44013 GCF_001687245.7 Rhagoletis zephyria
TGGAAAAAATGTGAGTTATTAAAAAAGGAGGCATGTCGCCTCCCATACATACTAAAAACTTCTTAATACATATCTCTGGAAGGATAGAAAATCTCTCGAAGTATTTTAAATTTGTTATGGAGACTTATTTTATAAGTGCCGTACTGACAGAATAAATTTCATTAAATGGAAAAGGTAGAGCCGGGTTCGGCCTTATAATCTAAAGCTCTCTTGAGGCATTTGATACAGTAATGAGAAGTGGTATTTTATCAATTCAGATTACTAAATTTTAGTTGGAAATATTAGAACCCGCCGTGGCACCTCCAAGAAGGTTGCACGTTCACGCGTCGTATACCTGGTACCATTTTAAGGTAAACTTAGAGGGATTGATATCTTAGGTATGCCTAGCGCGCAGACGAGATTTTATAATTTCATAGTTTTAAACGGCCTAAATACCTTAACTCGCGGGGTGAAACCCGCGGGTATAAGCTAGTCTACTATATATTTGTGAAAGTATGTATCTATGTATGTGCCAGGTTGCAGTCTAAACGGACAGACAGAATTGAACAAAATTTTTACAGAGTATTGCCATGACACCTGTGCCTATAATAGGGTGAAAAAAATTGGGATCCGAAAAGGGGGCGTGGCACGTCCCATAGGCGTGAAATTTCTAATCAGCCATAACTTCCAGACCATAAGTTACATGAACTTGAAATTTGGTATGCAGACATATCAATGGTAGGTGCTTATACGAGGGTATATATAAACGAGTTTTTAAAAAGGGGCGTGGCACATCCCATAGGCGTCGAGTTTTTTATCAGCCATAACTTCGGAACTATAAGTCCCACAAACTTGAAATTTGGTATGCAGACATATCAATGGTAGGTGCTTATAAAAAGATATAAATGAGTTTGTAAAAGATGGCGTGGTAAATCCCATATGCGTGGAAAAATTTTATCAGCTATAACTTCCAAACCATAAGTCACATGAAATTTAAATTTGGTATGCAGACATATCTATGGTAGATGCTTATAGTAAGGTTTATATGAATGAGTTTATAAAAGGAGGCGTGGCACATCACGTAGGCGTGGAATTTTTAATCAGCCATAAATTGGGAACCATAAGTCACATGAACTTGAAATTTGGTATTCAGACATAGGTATCTATGGGAGGTGTTCAGAGTAAAGTATATATAAATGAGTTTGTAAAAGGGAGATACACATATATGTTTTCATCTAATAGATAACTCGGATATCTAAAACTGTGTGTTTTTTCGGAAACCTTACCGTCTTTAGATTATTTTGAAATGAGAAGACTAAATCGTTTTTTAATCCCGCGATGCTGTTAAACGAAAAAGGTTCATTCATAATGAATAAAACTCCTTCCGAATTAAGCATTCTACCAGAAGAGTGCAGCTATACTAAAACAGCTAATCGAATAGGCAGCTAAACGGAATGTACCGTAATAGACTAATTTTTATTTAGAAATTTGATCGTTACCTTAATATACCTAATATTAATAATGGAACAAGATTTGTAGTACAAGTGATGATCAATATATATTAGTTAAACGATAAAGCTAAAAGTATGGCTCATAAGGATGCCTTAATGTAAACAAAGAAAATAGTTTGTCTCCTTTAAATTATGCTGAACTGAATATTTGTATTACTGTTTTATATTTTTATTTGTATACCCCGAACGACGTCGGGTGCTCTGCCAGTTCATTATAAAGCTACACGCACTTACCAAATTTCAGTCGGATATCTCGAAAAGTGAGAGACTAGATTGTATACAAACAGACGGACATACAGACAGATGTACATGGCTAAATCGGCTATTTTAAACATTTTCTTAACTTCTTCCCAACGTATCTATATATGTGTAATTGCTCAGTCATAGGACTTAGTTAGGGCGATCTGTAGCAGCCACAGAATCGAGCTATATATCAAATTAAATTGCAAGCTGCAGTTGCAGTTAACCCTGTTTTTCACAAAAGTAAAACGTGGTACAAAGTCGATAGTGAGCAATATAATCTATTGAAAAATATTAGCCAATTTGCCGTGGAATTGAGATTCGGGAAAGGTATATTTCACAAAAGCAAAAAATAATAAAATTATAGTTTAAAAAACTAAAGCCTCCCTATTACAACGGCCATATGTACTATCATCAGGTATGTAGCTTGAGAATAGAAATCGCTGGATCTTTTAGGCGTATCAATATTACATAGTTACATCCCGAGCTAATAAAAGGAAGGTAAAAATAGAGATCACTTTCTTTTTTAAACACCTATCCATGACCATTATAAAGGACCCAAGATCAAAGCTTTACAAATTCGTTGATGTGCTGTTTGAAATGAACGATCCAAAATTAACCGCTATAGATATATATTTTAAACTTTTTAGAATGAGTGGTTGAATTTTTATACTATAAGGGTTAAGAAAGCTTTATGGCCTTATTCATAAAAAATAAAGTAGGTTTAAAGAGCGTTATAAATTGACATTTTCATATATTTTTCAATTAATAAACCTATTTTAAAGAAACTTTATTTATTATGAATAATGCCATTAGTGTAAAAGTTCAATAAAATGCCTTTCACCATGAATTGCGCCAATTTTCAGTGATAATTGCGTTTCAGATTACGACTAAAAAAGCCCTTGGACAGATATTGTGAAAGGTTGGACTATACCATAAAGATGACTATTTTCTACTGCCCACTGTACGAAGCTATGAGTAGAGTAGGGTCCTTTAAGAACTTAAAAATTATCCTGGATTATCAGGTCTCTAGCAATACAAGATTAATTGTTGTCTTTCACGAAGTTGTTTAAATAAATCTTGAGCTAAATACTTAAGTATATTCATAAATATCACGTTTTATTATATACTTAAGTTTATATTATAAATATTAGTAAGTATTTCTTTACTGCATTCACCCGAATTTCGGGGGTTACTAAATACTACTTATAAAATTTACCTTTATGTTTATGCATCTTAAGCATACATCGAAAATTGGTTTTAGAAAATCAATGCAAGATAATTGCAGAAACGATTAACCGGTTTGCTGAGCAACCGAGACGTCTGCTTTTTAAATAATATTTGTAAAACAAATCGGCAAGTTCATATCCCCACATGCCAGAAATGTGTAAAAATTTAAATTTTGGGAAATCAAGTTAGAAAGTTTTTTATTACGAGACTTAACTCTGCGTTCATATAATTGACATTGTGAAATATGTGGTTTCCGTGTACGCATGGTATTTTGGGTTTTGGTATAACATGTAACCAGTGTTGCCGCGCCGTCTCAAGAAAATGTATCCCTGACCAAGCCAAAAATGTATCCAAATGTATCCAATTTTCTTTTTTACATATACATCTCATAATTTGTAAGAAAACCAAACATTTTCATGAAAAAGACACAATTTAACCCATCCTAAGGACTTGGAATACATGTGCATAAAATCAAACATTTGTAATTTCAATTTGTAAAGCACATTTTTTGTGCATAAGTATTTTGCAAAGTAAATATAATAAATAGCAAGTACACTCTAAAAAGAGCATGTAAAACTTCTACTGAAAAGTATCTATTTTTCAACAAGAATCTGTATAAATATACGTATAGGTTGTTCAGTATTTGATTTTTAACTTGAGATCTTTAAGATATATACATAAATACACATATACAGAATGTTTAAAATTGCAAAAATTTTCAAACTACAAATACATTTCCTACTAATAATAAACATTACTTTATTTTAAACATTTTATTTGTAATTTTGCTTTTCCGACAAATTCGTTATGTAAAAGTAAACAGGCAATGATTAATTTTATTACACCGCATGCGAATTTGCACACATTAAAAGAGGAAACTGGTTACCTCTCTCAATATGGGCAAATAAACAAAATTTTTTTAGAGTGTATTTAAAGTCCTTTCAGTAAAATTCATTAAAGTTTTCTTAAATAAATCAAATTTAGTTTTTTAAACTACATTAAAATCTTCTTTCTCTTTAAATTAACAAATGAAAATATGTGATATGAAAGAGATTACTACAGAAAGAGTATAATTTACTTTATATATATAGTCGTTTAAAGCATGATAAAAATATAGCAAGGTAGAACCGTTCTATCAATTTGTCGGCCATGATTTTTTTTTGAAGTTTGCCAACATTTTAAAATCATATAAAAGTGAAAATAAAAAAATGAAATTGTTCGAAATTGTTGTTGCTTGGGATTGAAAATAAAAATGTGTGTGTGAGTTTGTGAGTAAATTTAAAAATTAAATTGTTTGGAAACGTCAAGAATTTTAAAAGTTACCCTCAGCGGTTCTACCTTACTATATTTTTATCATGGTTTAAAGTACAAAACCGCGTAACTGACATTTGCTGCCGAAAATTGGATTTACTCACACAAGCTCTTGGCTCAATCCTTATCCATTCGTCCTGAAATATACTAGCCAGAAATGCGATTGCTTTATAAAAAAGAGAACCATTTTGAAATATAAGTGTTTTTACTCTCTAGAAAATAATTTATGCAACGTCACATACGCGGTTTTGCATTATCTTGATACGCGGTTTTGCATTTTGTTGATACGAGGTTTTGTACTTTAAACGACGATATGTATATTAAGATCTTGCGTAAAGCATCCTTTTAAGCTAATTAAAGCAATTGCGCTTATACCTATTTTGGTGAGATCTCTTCATATGTTCATTGCCTCGTTCACAAAAAATAAAATGCTTTAATTTCACGCTTAAGTAGCGATTCTTTATACGTTTAGAAAACGTAATGCTTTCTACCATCTTTAATGAAAATCGATTTTTGAATGAAAAAAAACTTTATAGGAAGTATACTACTGTATACTGTAGTATACTGACCGCAAAAAATAAGTATCCCGCAAAAATTCGTCTAAAAATGTATCCAATTGGATCTATTTAGATTCAAACGGCATCCCTGCATAAGTCAACCCAATAACTCAAAATTGGTAAATTTGCACATTCATGCTTCTGAAATAATGGTGACGATATGTATGTATTTACTTCACATTTATTAATTTTTTGTACGCCCGTTCTACATAGCGAGGGCTTATATTCAATACCCTCTGTCTGCAAAAACTAAATTTTTCAGGAGAGCAAAACAACTGTTTTGACAGCTATTTTAAAAAGTGTTAATAATTTGTCAAAAATTCATGCTATATATTAAAACCAATTTTTTACTCTTAATTCATTTTATTTTACTTTAAAGATCAGATAGAGGTTATTGCAATTCGAATATTATATGAGCATCATTAGCACTGTTAAAAAAGGCTTCGATGGCTGATTTACTGTCCGTGCATATGAGAAAATTTCCTTAGTTTTTAGAGGCGAAACGTACAGGTTCTAGCATTCCACTCCGTTGCTTATGCCAGGATTTTAACTCTCATTCCAGCACGTTTGATATATCAGATCCGCTTTTCAGCATTAAGAAATCGATACTGTCCTCTCTCAATAAATGAATCATTAAAATAAAGATATAAAATCGGCTGATGAATTTAGTTCTGTAGCTGAACAGTTTTAGATCTCGACACTTAACAAACTCCTGCCTATCGTGACTCGGCGCAAAAATTGAAAATATTGGTTCCGTACGTCATGCGGACTGCGCCCCTCGTGCAGATAGACAGGAATGGAGGGTAAAAACCGTTGGGATATTATTAAACACAATAATCATAATACAAATTGGTACAACGGTTCCGAGATACATATATTTTATCATTAACGTATTTCTTGGTAAAGAATTGTTGCAAGCATTAGCGCACACAAGGGGTGGGTTTTGGGGTTCAAACCCCCCCTAAAGCTAATAACCTCAAATACAAACTGTATCTTAAAGCTAAAAATCCAGCTCTCAAGGAAATTATAAGAAATATTTATTATAATTTCTGTTGCTTGAAAAAGCGCTTTGCTTTTGCTGTAAATTTTCATGAGGAAATGAATATACGAGCATTTTTTTCTTGAGAGCTGCAAACTGATTTAAGAAATTTTGGTAGAAGAAAATTTCTTTTCCATTTCTCGTCCGTCGTTTTATATGAATTTTTCGTTTTTCTTGAGAGTTCAGTTAATTTTTTCGGTATTCGAAATATTAAAAAAA
>NW_016157872.1:47388-75785 GCF_001687245.7 Rhagoletis zephyria
GACTTATAGTGTGGTTTTCGTACGTCGAGAGAGGACTTTACTCCTGAATTGCCTACTCAGTCCAAAGCAGTACTTGTTGGCAAGAGCGATTTTGCGTTGGATTTCCATGCTGACATTATTATCGGTGTTAATGCTGGTTCCCATGTAAACGAAATTCTCTACTTTCTCGAAATTGTAACTGTCAACAGTGATGTGGGTGTCAAGGCGCGAATGTGCTGATTGTTTGTTTGATGACAGGAGATACTTGCTCTTGTCCTCGTTTACCACCAGACCCATTCGCTTTGCTTCCTTGTCCAACTTGGAAAAGCCAGGACAGACTTCGCGGTTTTTCCTACCGATGTTGTCAGTGTTAACGGCATACGCCAGCAATTGTACGCTCTTTTAGTAAATTGTTCCTGAGCCATTCAGTTCTGCAGATCTTATTATCTTCTCCAGCATCAGATTAAAGAAGTCACATAAAACCCCGTCTGGTGGCGAACGGCAACAGAGCAGATCTGGTGGTATTGCTCAACGTCATTTTTATAGGAAACTCCTTTTAGCGCTGTCGAAAGCGGCTTTAAAGTCGACAAATGGGTGGTGAGTGCCGATCATTTTCTCGCGGGTATTTTCCAAAATTTGGAGTATTATGAATACCTGGTCTATGGTAGACAATACATTCGATAAGACCTTGCAACCTATGCTTAAAAGGCTGATCCCGCGGTAGTTGGTACGCATGGTGGGGTCGCCTGTCTTATGGATTGGGCAGAGCGCACTTGAATTCCAGTCGTCGGGCATGCACCTTATTACCTCCTTGCCATCGTAATTAAATAGCTCAGCTGACAGGCCGTCAGCTCAAGCAGCTTTGGCACTTTTCGTCATAGTCAGGCGGTGGGATATCGACTCCATCGTCATCGACTGGGACCTCGGGTTCATCTTCTCCACTTCTTTCAGTGCTTCTGCCATTCAAAAGGGTCGAAAAGTGTTCCCTCCATAATCTGAGTACGTTCTGGACATCGGTCACTAGGTCGCCATGGTTGTTCCTACAAGAGTCTTGAAACCTTCCGTAAGTCGCTCAACTCTCTGCTAAAAATTTCGGGTGTTTTTTCTGTCGGCCAGCATTTCAAGCATTTTCTCACACTCGTCAACGTACCAGTAATGAGCGGGAAATGTGGTTCCACTGATCGCGCAAGTCGGTTTGTTGAAGAGTGC
Source organism: Rhagoletis zephyria (assembly GCF_001687245.7). Taxonomy (NCBI): domain Eukaryota; kingdom Metazoa; phylum Arthropoda; class Insecta; order Diptera; family Tephritidae; genus Rhagoletis; species Rhagoletis zephyria. Next base: position 48,577 of record NW_016157872.1, read on the forward strand.
TCTCTCACAGCAGGTGTGAGTGTCGAGCGCCGAATCCATTAGCCGTCTGTTTTGATTGCAGCTTTTCGACGTTGAACTATCCTTGAATTGTTGGGGGCCCTTTTTTTGCTGCTCCGAGGTTGGGTCGTATAGTGGATGCATCAATATAGTAGTGCGAGTCGATGTTTGGCCCTCGGAGTGTACGTATGTACATCTAAAACATGGAAGCATGCCTTCCATCTATCACAACATGCTCGATTTGGTTTCCCGTTTTTCGATGTGGAGACATCCATGTAGCTTGATGGATCTTTTTATGCTAGAACCCAGTAATACATACTGCCAAGTTTCGGGCCCCGACGAAGTCGATCACCCTCATTAATATGTACGCTCTAAGCTAAGAGAGCCTTGGATGCCTCGTCCCTCTCTTCCATCGGGGCATTGGCACATATGAATGAGATGTTGAAGAATCTCGCTTTGATGCGGATTGTGGCTAGACTTAAGTCCACTAGAGTGAACGCCGGCCTCTCTCCCACCACAAATCCAACACCGAATTGTACTCCTTTACGTGGCAACTGTAGTAGACGTCGCAAGGCTCCCGGCTTACCTTCCTCGCCCCGTCCATCGCATTTCGTAGGTGCCGGTGGCGGGACCCAAACCCAGCGCATGCGGGCCACTCCCAGTTGAATGGCAGCTTCAAAAGCTTTGCAGTACTGGCAAATGTACAAAACATAGTGGTCAAAAGCGAATATCTCAACTAAACCCTGATGTATTTTTTAAATTCATAGCTCTGCATACCTGTACAGTAAACCAAATAGCCGGACCAGACGCTATTCAAAATAAAAATAAACTTTTTTCCGTATACTCGGTAATATTCCTCCGCAATTTTGTAAGGTAAACTTAGAATTTATAACCATTGCTTTGCAGCGAAATATCTTCTCTTAAATCACATACATAGGTATGAGGACGTATTGAACATTTTGAGTATGCAGATTTTTTATGCTGGTGTATTCATTTATTCTAAATATATTACTTGATTTTGTTTTGTCACACTTAAGAAGTAAATGCCTTGGCTGTTCACCCAACCGGTCTATAGTTTTATCAATAATCTCAGATTGGTTCTGCGATACAAAACTTTCGTTGTACGCTTAGAAAATACACAAACCTAAAGACAAATTAGTAAACAATTGAACTATTTTTACTCATTGTCGACTGCAGCTAGGTTTTTACCCTTTTTAAGTGGAAGTGCTTTGAAGTTAGAGAGAATAACTTGATACAGAACCGGATGATCCACATATCCACTTTTTAAATTAATTTACTAATTATTTTGTTAGCGTTGGGAGTATAATTTGTTATACAGTATATATATGAAAAACCTTGAAAGTTAGGGGGGCCGAAGTTATCAAGCAAGCATTTCGTGGTACTATTTTTGAATATCTAGGCAAAAATTTGTAAATTAGGGGGGGCCTAAAAAGTGAAAAGTTGAATGTTGACAAATTCACTTTTCTGATGGGCGAGGCGAACACCAAATCGACGCCAAAGTTGTGTATAGACGGGCCTTTATACTCATAAAAGGAACACCATTTACCCAAAATAACAACTCAAATTTGTAATCACAATTACTTAGATCAAGGCTGTCGAAACCGCGGCCTGCGGGAGTGGGTGGTATCAACCTGATTCCTATGGCTGTGCCGGTGGCACGCGTACTCCGTTTACCATATCAGCTATTTAGTGCTTAAATTACGTTGCACTACAGTGTGAATCCCCTTCGATTAGGGTAAAAAAAATCGAACTAAATATGTTTTTGATTGATTCGCCTTCAGTGCCTCCAACGCTCCTAAAAAATTGTAAATATGTATGTGCTTTTTTTCAATTTTTCATGTGGGGCGGGCCCCTAGACTAGCGCCTATTTAGCCTGTGCTTAAATTCGGCCTTTATCACAGGGTGGGACATTCAAGCACATATACGAATTTTCCTGCTCTTTCACCGAAAAGGGGGGTTTTCTGTCATATAAGACGTTTCGGTGATTTGGGCTATCTGCACGTCCACGAGATCCGAAATTTGGGCCTTGACGTTGTGTGTCCACTCCTGAAAAAGCTCCATTTTATTCCGTGTTACATTTTTTCGAACTGCCCCTTGGTTTTCCGAGTGAATATCTATCTCCGGAATATTTGGCGCACCTATTCGCGTAAAAAACTCGCCATCTTGGGAGTTCTTTTTTGGGCTTCTTTCGACAAGCATTATTAAAAAATTGGAGTAGGTGCCCAACCGAGAAATCAAACAATAGAATCGAATTCGAGAAACAAGTGAATATCTTTCAGCTGTATTGAACAAAATTACCTTATTTGAGAAGGTGGTGGTGACAAAATTTATTTTACAGGAGGAAAAAAAGAAAAACAGGATGTTCTTGGTTTGTATTATATCGCAGGGTGCTTAATATGTAATTGGTTTTCGTTTAGGGGCAGAAAACGAAGAAAAAACTCCAACAAACAATACCGAAACTGTACCTTAAACTCAAGGGATTAAAGCAGCTAACAATAGGGCAAACGCAAGATTAATAGAATACAAGATTGCGCTGATCAGAGAGGATTTTTGAGAATAACATTTGTGTGACGTCACACTGGTGCAATTGCGAGAGAGAAATGCCAAAACGTGAACAAGAATGGAAGAAGAAGAAAAAATGTTGCAAGGAAAACGTAAACAAGTTGCACAAGTGTGACGTCATGCAAACAACGATTCCGTCAAATTCGTTAAGAGAGGAATAGCGGTCCGAGATCGGCGCACCCTTTGTATTCTCTCAGTCGTGGGGAAAACGCACTTTTGCTTAACAATTTCGATGTAAAGTTTTGTTTTCTTTCGCTGGGTAGCTGAAAGAGGTTTTTATACTTTTCTGGGGTCGCAAATTTGATAGTTGATCTTTAATTCGCGGCAGTCGTATAAGCTATGACTCTAAGTACTTGATGAACATTTGGATAAGCATCGGAGTTACAAATATCCAAAGCTTCAAATGAATTTTGAATATTTATACCAGCGATGCGTTTTCTCCAAAGCTAAACTTCACTTTTCCTACCTTATTTCTCAAACAGTTCACAACAAGATAATTTATCAAAAATTTGGTGTTTTATCAGGAAATAGGGAGGCAAAATTAGACAAAATATCCCGGTGTTTTAGAAAGCGATCTTGCAAACGCGTAATAAAATGTACGGTATGTAAATCGCGATTCGGTAATACTCTTCAAAATGCTGCCGAGTGATTTCAATCTGTTGTGTTTCATTACCATGTCTAAGCGAAACTGAACGATGCTGAAACATTTCCTATTGTTTGTTTGCGTTCTCATTCTCTGATGATATTCATTGAATTATTTTGCCAAACCATAACTAAATAGAGATGCGTAGGGTATTCTGGACCACATAAGGAACAATGTTTGTAGAAACCGCGGAAATCCGAATTTTTCTCAGTTCTTATGGATAATCTAAGATTCATCGTTTTGTATTTTATGGTGATTTCGTTTCTACCAAATTCTCGTTTCTTGTTCGATTCATTATTAAAGGCAAAAGGTGAGAAAATTGTGTGTTAGTTTCTTAAGATGGTTGCCCTGAAAATCAGATGGTTGCTTAAAACGATAATATGATGAAATTTGTGATCTGGACAAGGACAAGAAGGCAAAACATGCATTTTCAAAGGGTTGAGTGTAACATCAAACACATTTTGCACCGTGCAAGGGCAACATTTTATTCCTTAAACGACAAGGAATTTTTTGATGAGACTTAATAAAAATATTACTTGCTAGTATTGGAACATGCAAGATGTTTATTTGCCAAAAAATTGTTCAATGTCTCAGCGTCAGTGAGTCATTAGCAATCATATGCTGCGAATGCCGATTTATACTACAGCCAGCATTTCAACATAAGCTACATTTCCATACGAACACAGATATATGTATATACATGGATACATACATATGTAAATAACACTAAGCGAAATCTTCAATTTTAAGTGTCTTTGATAGATATTGTCACTAGTACTTTACGGCGCGCCATAAAGCTGGTTGTCGATTTATGTGTACTTTGGGTTTAGCCGCGTAAAAGTGGACTCAGTGTCAGTGTATTAATAAGTCAACATGGCCAATGCCCATGGCGTAGCACACATTGCATGTATTCCCTGCAGTGAGAAGCCAAATCAGTCAGCAAAAATACTAGTTCATTAACTACATAGTATGTGCCAAAGCGATGGCCTACCAGTTCGGCAATTTCGAAGAAATTAAGCGTTCAGCGACATCTGCCTTTGAATTGCCAAATCCAAAAATAAAACGCAATTAATCGCTGTTCTTACAAGTATCGGCTGTGGCGTCGCGTGAACTCTACCGGTTCTGGCTTTGAGATCGCAGTCCGCTTGGAGGTGGTTAGAATTTTTCAATTAAATTGATGTATGTTAATATTAGAGGTGCAAAACTATCCATAGTCAGTATTCGATATTATTTTCAAAACTATCGATATATCATCGATAGTATCGTATTTATATGGTATTCGCTCAATTTCGGTATGAAGATTTCCTTAAGAATATATTCCGAAATTACGTTTGTATACCCTTGTAAACTACTGGACACTTTTTTAATTGTTTAACCATTAAGGTAGAAGTAAAGTTATTGAAAATCTGAAATGAATTGAAATTGAAAAAAGTTGGGCATTCTGAAGTTTTATATTTATGGTTTCATTCATTTATGTGTTCGCATTCATTAAGAAAATTGAAATTTAGAACAAGAAACCATTTTTTGTCTGAAAAGTAATGGTTTTTATTTACCTTTTATTAAATAGTAAATAGTGGTGCGTAGATAATATTGAAAGTTTTGGTATAAGTTAATTTGTATCAGGTTTTTACTGGAGCTAGCGGTATTTTAAAAGATGCAAGATTTTCCGTCATTTCCGAAATTTTTCATTGCTCTTTTAGAAAAGTAGCAACCAAATTTTTAGTTCAACTTGAGAAATGAAAAGAAAAGAAGAAATAAAACTAAAATAAATATTGAATCACATGTCTATCGGACTATAGATATGACCAAAAACAATCGATAGTAGCGAAAAATAAAAAACACCGATACTATCGATAGTGCCATCGATAGTTTTGCACCTCTAGTTAATATAATTATGTCAATTTAAGTATAAATTACAAATTCGAAAATCTAATTTCATTGCAAAAAAAACATACATGCATGTAGAAAGAAATACTTGCGCCAGAAAACAAGTTCAAGTCAGACGCAGCGAAAATTTGTTTTATTATAATGTTTTAATTAATTTGCTTAATTTAGGCTTTTATTGTAATTTTTGAATTAAATTGAAAAATATATATACATAAAATTAAAATAAGTTAAAAAAATAATAACTCAACAAAATTTCCCTGCGGCAGGACTCGAACGCTGGACCTCTGGAATACCATGCCAGTGCTTTGCTCTGTCGGCTATTGCGACTGTTGAAGCGTCGCGACCAAAATGGCATACTTGTGCTTTTCACGGGAATGAATTGGCAGACTATACCATCAATTTTTATGATGCTACTAGTATTTCTACTAGTAGATGCTGATGCATAGCCTGCCAATTGACATCTTGTAGGACATCGCCATGTTAAAAATACCACTCGTTAACATTGGAAAATGATAGAACATGAACTAGTTTAGCTGAACCGCAAACTGGTAGAATTCTAGTTTACAATTAGTAGATTTCCCTGCAGGGTTGATGTGAATATGAATGCATGCATGTATGTATGTACATATGTATGTATGTGTGTCCCGACATTTAGCCCAGAAAATTCTTTAACTGTTATGTCGATGGACAACTCTAATGGCAAGCGCTACGCACGGGTTGGTCACATTCAGCTATGTTGTATTGGCCATTGGTAAGAGATGCCGACTGCATTCAAAATCAGTCATATGTCATCTCATTAATGACAGTTGACGATTCGTCAGGCTTTGTTACCAAAACATGTAGCCGTGTTTAGAGCAGTAGCCGGTATTCGGTGGATGGTGGTAACCGATACACGAAACGTCGATCAATTTGTCGTCGCATTGATAAGTTCCCCACAAAGTTTGCTCCATTTTGTATCTGACGCTGAGAGGGTAGTGGAGCTACTCGTTGACGGTTTGGCCACGCACTATGGGACTAATTATTATATTAAATTTTTTAATTTTTATTAAATTTTTTAAAGATATGCCCAACATAATGCATGAAGCATTATTCACATTACTTCCATGTAAAACTCAAGCTTAAAGTTACCGGTTGTAAATGTTTCAACCTGGCAAGGTAATGAACTAAGAAATAGCGATATCGATTTTAATAAAATTTTCAAATAAATGTATACATGTAAACATTGTTGAGAAGATCGTATTTTCCTCTAAAAAAATGGTATACAAAATCGATATTGGTAGTACGCACCTCTAACCAGTCTGCCACAGCGGTTGCATATATAAAACAATTTCTTTGCGTTCTCACCAAGTGAGTTTGTTCTGTGACCGCTGGTGGGTGGACCAGAAAGATAATTTTCAGCAACTGCTTTAAGAAGCTTTAGCGAGCTAGTATTTCAATATTGAAAAATATCAGCCCCTCTAAGACATCTTTTATATATGTGTATTAAGGATGTAAAAATATGCGGAAAATTGTGTATTTCAAATTTTTCGGGATCTCGGGATTTTCGGGACATCAAAAATACCAGGATCCCGGCATCTCTAGTAAGTACATTCCTGAATTACAATTTCAAATTCCGAGGTTCTCAGCCTTTAAATTATAATACATATTCAAAAAAAAATGCGGCTTCGGTAAAATTTCGGTCGGGTTTTTGGCGAAGCCGAACATTCCGCGGATGTGAAAATATAGGCCAGGGGTGGGCAAGGCCGAGGCCGAGAAGAACCACATGTAAGTTCTAAATGCTACGCCATAAAAAAATATTTTTAAATAAAGTTAATATTAGATATGAAAAACATTAATTTAAAAAATATTATTCTAATGTACTAAAATAGATATTAAAGAAAATTCAAAAGATCCTTCGGCCAAATTTTCAAAATCTCGTTTTACGTCAGTTAAAGCCGTTCGTAACAGCTCTGTTAAATGGTGGTTAGTCAAGTAGTACCTACGCGAACAGAAAATTTGTAGAAACTTGCAAGTTAGATGAACAGCTGATAGACATTTTGTTTACATTCAAAAGTATAAAATTGAAAACTGAAGAAAGCAAATCTCGAAGTCTTTTCCTGACACAGTTCACTGACTAAACAAATAATTACTTACTTCTTACAAGTTTAATTAGTCGCATTTTGCTATTTTAACTTCCAAACCATCAAATTCAAATTAGGGATTTGCGTAAATTCCAAGCAGCCGTTTTTGATCAGCTGTTGGCAAATTGCTGTTGGCAAAAATTTTCCCAGCAGAAACTAGCATTGTTCCCTCAATATGAAATGTCATTCTGCTCGCTCAATTTCCCCTACTTTGCAAGTTTTTTGCGTACGCGAGCACAAAAAGCTGATAGTTTTCATAACTTTCAATAATTATCAGGTACACGAATGCAACTAATTGTGAATGTTATTTTGACTTTACGAATTTCATTGTAGAGTACAAAGACTCGCAGTTATACGTTATAACAAAAATTGAAAATATACGGCACGCAGCTGTTTTCTATAGCGGATATTTTAAATCTGGTACCTGTTGCGGACAATTCGGGCAATATTCGAGAAATATTCTTTTTTTGAGATCATGAATGAAAAGACGTAGTTTAGTTTCTAGGCAGAATGGGAGGTTAAAAACAATCTGTAAAATAGTAAATTTTCTCAGTATTCAATTTTTCGACAGGAAACGTGGTTGTGTTAAATAGCAAAATATATGATTTATAAAAAGAATTAATAGCGAAAATGTTAAAAAACGGCGATTTTTGTGAAAGTTTTAGCAAATTTCAGTGCATCTAAAGTTTCTAAAGCGTTGTTTACTTTTACTTGAGAATTGTCAAAATCGGCAAATCGCAAGTAGCGGTTTCTGGAACGTACCACATTTATTCGCTACATCGTGATGTGATAAAAAGAAAAGCTGACAGCACTCCGCAAGGTTGCAGAAATCTTTCAAAATATGTTCGAAAAATATCTTCATATGGAAGGAACAGCTTTACACTGTCAAGGAAAAAAATGGCCAAAACTCAACGCAATTTTTAGCAACTTCAATCATGCACTTTATTATACTAAAATTAATTTTTTTTAGATTATAAATGAAGATGTTTTCCTTTTTATTTTATATGCGTTTGTATTTACATATATCGAATCCTTGTAAGCCGACGTTGTATAAAAAGTCTTTTTTTATTTTTTAACAGTTTTTCTTTATACAAAACATTTTTGGCATTGAGTTTTATTATTTTACAGCTTTTTGGAAATCACCCCGACTTATTCGCCAAATTCTGAGATAGGGTGTTTTTCAATAAAATTCTGAAGTAGGGCGCTGTTGTAAAGTGTTCTGAGATAGGGCGTTTTCTAACCGGCTGCCGAGATAAGTCGATCTTCCACTCAGGCGACGGTACATGCGTTTACAATATAATATTTTACCAGGTGATGTGAACAAATTTGCATCAAAAAGTCAATTTCGAATAAATTGCACATGCGCTAAGAAAAAATTGGAACTTCAACTCAACAAATAAACAAGTCACAGATTTTTGAGACGATGTAGCCACCACTGTCCCATAGTGCGTCGTTGTGTCGCCTCACGTTGGGCAGTATGCTGGTAGTGACGACTTACAATGGTAATTTGTGTAAAAAGTAATTGATGGATTAAACTTTTTGGCGCCGAATATCAGAGGCGGCGGCGGTGGCAGCAGGCACAGTGACAGTGACAACATTTCTGCCGCCACCATTTGTTATGCTTTGAATTACTTTCCCTGTACAAAAATTTCGATATGATTTTTTTTTATATCTTGTCACTTTAACAAATTGAACATGGAACAAAGTTTTCTGTTCATTTGCGGCATTTACGATGTGACTGATAAATATGATTACCATGTGGCCTGTTAATGTATTAGACTCTAAGGAAACCATAAACTCATGACAAATCTAAATCTTAACACCTACCTCCGTCGTTGAAATGTAAAGAGTACGAGTATAAATTTTTTTAAATTGTAGTTAAAAATTTAGGATTCAAAGACATGCAGCGGAATATCCCCCACTTAATACATGCCGCTCGTTTGCTGGACGAATGTTATATACCTTAAAAAGTAAAACAAATAAAAAAACACGGCTTTAAAAGTCTAGTCAGGTCTTTCCTATTTAATATCTTTTTATTAAAAAAAAAAACTATTACAAGTTTAATATTATAATTTAGTGCAGAAAGTTTTTCTGATCAAACATTTATTTGGTTCCTTACTTTGTCAAAAAAAGACGAAATGAGCAAAGTGGCAAAGAACCCACAACTCAAAGATGAAAATTTATTTTTCTTGCTAGAGTTAAAATCTCAATCTAACTGAATAAAAATAACAGCTGATTGTATGTATGTATGCATATATATCTATGCATTAGGTAAGGTTCTTTTTGTGGCGACTATTTTCTTTTACTGCCACCTCGAAATTTTGTGGAAAATACAAAAAAAAACCCCTACTGATTTGAGCCCTTAATATTAATATTAAGTGCTCGACCAAGGCGTGCACATATTTCCCGTTTAAAATACAGGTCAGAGGTATTATATGATGTATCTAATCATGGTCAATGATGGAATTTCTTCAGAATTTAATGCGCTACAAAAGTAATAATTACCCTCCTTTCCGCATGACGTACGGAAACATTATTTTAAATTTTTGCGCCGAGTCACGAAAGGCAGGAAAGGAAAGGATAACTGTCGAGATCTAAAGCTATTCAGCTACAATAGCTGATTATTATGTTTTTATGTTAGTCAATAGCCCTGTTCGCGTACGCCTATCCAGTAAAATCCAGTACTAATTTTACTGGTTTTTACTGGAAGGCGGTTTCGTACGCAAAAACTTGCAAGGAACCAGCAAAGGAGAGATAATCAAGAGAGAAAAAAGGGCACATTCACATTACCAAAAGAATTATTTGTGGTGCTTTTAGAGTTGCGATTGACAAAATAAACCTATTTAAATATATATTAAGATGGGAAATACTATTTTCTTAGAAAGTTGCGTCGGAAAATAACAAATTAATCAGCTGTTAACAAAACTTGCAACTTCTTGCTGGTTTTGCGTTTTCGCACTTTCTTGCATATTTTTCTCATTGGGAGTAAATATTAACTTACTCTGCGAAATTTGGTTACTGGCAAGTTACTGGATATTTTTTGCTGGAAAATACGAAAACACAACTAATCATTTATTGTTTAATGCTGAAAAGCGAATCAGATATGTATATCAAATGAGAAATAAAATCCTGGCATAAGCAAGTTTTCAAAAATAGGGGAGAAAGTGTCTTGATACACGAGAGGTGACGTTAAGACTAACTTCACCCAGAAGAAGCGGACTTGAAATTGAGCCTGCGAGTAATTTAACCTTAAAAAGTAAAACAGTCTAAGTTCGGGCGGAGCCGAACATTAGAGACCTTTCCGAGAACTACAGCTACATGGTGGTTTTACGTTCGCAACTTTCAGTTAGACATAATGAGATAAACTTATATAGTTACACTGGGAATAAAATTTCGTAAAAGTGCTACGAAAAACTTTCGTAGTCTTGGGTTTCGTACAATGTATGAAACTTTCGTTCATAATGCGAACACATTATTCACAAGGGCATTCGTAAGCAATTTTTTCAGTACAATTTACGAAATTTTACGTTTATTTTACGAAACACATTCGCAAAGCACTGAAAAAATCTCTGTACGAATAATTTTGTATATTGTAGGAAGGCATTCGTAATATTTACGTATGGTTTTAAAATTTACGAAAGCTACAATTCTGTATTCGTACAATTTGATTACTACTTTCGTATAAAGTACTAATGCAGAAACATGTTTTTTAAATTCGTACAACATACGAATATTTTCGTACAATATACATAATTACCGGCAGTTTAATATTTCATCATATTTTTATGTACCGATGTCATTGCGGAATTACTTGTTGGCTGCTGTGAGATGTATAATACAATTTTAAACGTTTTAAAAAGGGATTTGCTGAATAAAAATAGAACACAAAATTGAATAGTAAAGCTGTGGATATACTATGCTTTTAAGCATACAATGTTTTTAACATCGCCTACGTGAGCCTTGAACTGCAATGTGAGACTTCATCAGCAATTTCAGCAGTTACCTATCAACGGCAAGCCCAAGCCAGGAAGCCAGTAGTGCGTCTACTTAATGAAATTTTTCTATACCGTTTATATACTTATGTATATGTAAGTAAAAAATTTTAGCTACAATGTTTAGCCACAGCGATATTTTTTAGCTCTTTTTAACCCTTTTTTAAAAGGAATTTGGCTACCACTAAAAATTATTCGCGGCAACACTGGTTTTAATCGGCCAGGCGCACAGTGTAAGATTTGACCCATCTAGCTGCTTTTAATTCTGTAATTCGAAAACTATTGAATATAGATTAATGAAATTTTGCACAAGGTACGTTATAAGATAGTTGAAGCTTGTTAAAAAAAATTGGTCATTTAGAATTACTGTCAAGCCACCCTATTTATATAACTGAAATTTTTAAAAAGGCAAAAACTGAAATATTTAACTTACTACAAAGGCTAAAATGTCCAAAATTGATATTTATAATTTCCCTATAACAAGGAATGGTAAACTGACTTAAAAATAAATATTTATATTTTTTAATTGTGGGCGTGGAAAATATCGATAAAAAAGTCAAGTTGGGTCAAAAAACTCCGTTGCAAGCTCAATATTTATTGCTCTATTTACAAAAATGGGCTACCGTTGGAAAGGTAATGAATCAGACTTTCTCTACTCAAAGCGAAGATACAAGAATTTGTTTCGGTCGAGATAAAATGCAAGTATTCGAAGAAAATAAAATTCCTAGTAGGCCTGAAAAAAAAAATTTCATCAAAACCTGCACTTTCCGGCAGCTAAAATTGTGTTGTTTAAAGTCTAAGAGGAGTGGCAAATAAACTGAGATACAAACTTTATCGAATAGAGGCGGATAACGAGTTTGCGGTTCTAATGAAATTAATAAATTACTAAAAATAAATTTAAGTTAACATCGTTTTACTTTAACATGAAATACTCAGTCCTAGTTTACTAAAATCCCAAAAATGTATATTCATTAAAATGAACATACCTAAGAAAATAAGACCAAAATGGTATTTTAGCAATTGTTGCATAAAGCACATAACACCGATAAATTAAACATTCGACATTCAGTTTCAAATATACAAGTTTAAATATTATTGCGCTTGGTAATTTTCCAAATCAAATCTCATCCCGCCCTACACTTTGATTTAAATTTTTTAGGTGTTATTGTTTCGTCTTTATCAGGCATTTCTAAAAACATTTTTGACGTTGTATTGAAATTTGGCTACATAAAATAATGTAATTAATATTTTCTAGAATATGGAAATAATACACTGTGAGGCGTAAAGATCTGATTATGCATACTTCGCATAACTTCGCACAACTTCTTAAACGTAACACAACTTTACAAAACTTAGGGCTGATTATGCATCGACGCAATAGGGTTATTCACGGTGTGTGAACCAAAACAGCTGATTTTTGGTTTCTTTAGGAAAATAGATTTGTTTACAGAAAAATTCATTTAAGTGGTTTTAATGGAGTATATTTGTAGTCCAAATTAAGTCGACACTAAAGTTCTCTGCAGTTTGACATAATATTCAGTACGATACCTCTCAAAATATGTAAATAAAGTACGTATGTTTTTATTAAAAAATACGTAAATAACTACATATATTACACGATATATTTACTAGAAAGAGCATAAAAATAACTTTCATTTGACTTATAATTTTATATAGTATAGTATAAAACAACTGTATTAATATTTTAATATGAAATGAAAATTTTGAATAAAAAATAGCGCGATCTTCCAAATGTTCGCTTGCAGAGCTTTTTTTCTTTTAACATATAAAATCTTATTTTAATATTTAGTGATATTACCAAAGATTTTTTTATTATAAATCTTTCTTATCTTGTGCATATCTTTTAATATAATATTAAAAAAAAACAAATTTTTAATAAAATCATTTTTATTTTAATATTAAATCAAAAGACTTTCAATTACCTTTCCAACCACATCCATGCTTTAAAAATTGGTTCAAAACTTTTCAAAATATAAGCTTTTGAAAATATTTAAAATTCCACCTTTACCCTCCCTGGCACCGCTCCTATGAATTTGTACAANATATAAGCTTTTGAAAATATTTAAAATTCCCCCTTTACCCTCCCTGGCACCGCTCCTATGAATTTGTACAAAAAAAAATGTATTCCATTAAAATCGTGGCCCGCCGGCCATGCTCCCTTTTTCTTTTTTTTTTAGCTCAACGGGCCCTATTCCATACTTGTTTCCAAAATTACATGGATGGAGTCGTGAATCCCCCTAATATGCTATTGGTACCACTGCAATTGAAATGTCACTTAAGAAAACGTGAGGCAAAATCTAAACACAACAGATCGCTAATTTTTTACAAGTTATGCTAATTTCTGGGTAATGGACTACTTAAAAAATGCATTCAACAGATTTTCACCTGACAGTTTGAAATTTATGCGAACTTATGCGAAGTATGCATAATCAGACCAGAAGATTATATTGAGAATCCCAACGGGTATTTCTTAAAGCACAAAGTAGGGATTGTTTTTGAATTAATTATATGTTGTCTGAGTAAATATGATACCTTGAATTCCAAACCACTGAACCGTATTACAGAATCGGTCTAACTAATGTTGTAAACAGGGTTTTAGTGATATAAGGGTCACAAAACTCTTTTGACCATCGTTTCACAAATGCAAGTACACCTTTAACCTTGGTGACTGTCACATTAATGTAAAGAATAAAATTATGTTTGGGTTCCGATCCATTATAATACCAGGCCTAGGTGGCTACCTGGAGGGAGTCCTGACGTAACATCAATGACGTTAGAGATACTATTTTTAATCAATACCCTTTGTGATCTGTCATAGAGGTATGAAGAGATCCAACGGAGAGAATTAGGTGGAAGACCAAGAAGATCCAGTTGATAGATTACTAAGTCAGTAGCTGTGGCTTGGATGCCAGCGAAGAAACAGTATTTCGTTTCCTGTGCGAATGCCCAGGTCTGGCTTATTTAAGACATAAATCTTTCGGGAAACTCGTAATGAAGCAGTTAGCGGATTTATATAGTGGTACAATAGGCGACTTATACAAATTCAGTAGCGGTTCTAAATGGTTTGACTAAACTGCTAGAATCTTTTGACAGGTGGGCTACGATAAAATGAAATATCATTGTTCACGAGAAGTGCACCAAAATGGCGCTTTTGTGCGCTAATTGCATCCTGAGCGAAAACTTAGGTAGCACTGAAACCAACCAACCAGTATATATAACATCAAACTTTTTGTTTTCACTAAATGCTTTTGAGATATACGTTGTTAACTCAAGTAAATTTGTAGAAGTTGATTTTCCTTTGCATCCATGTTGACTGCATGAAATGTTAGATGAGATAGAATGCGTCAACTGATTTGTTACAACTGCTTGAAATAATTTAGGAATTGCAGAAAGCTTAGATATGCCCCGTTAGTTATCCACTCAGATCTTAGTTATCCACTCAGATCTTCAGGACAGCTTTTATATAACGGTGTTATGAACGATTCCTTCCATGCAGTCCTCTTTAAGAGACATCTATATATTAATACGCTAACATAAATTTTGTCTCCGTTCGTTTGGCGCTCCTACAGAACCGATTTCAAAACCAAGAAAACCGTTGGAAAGGCATTTTTTCGTAGATGAGCAGAGTTTTTATGGTTTCACAATTAGTTGAAAATTACGGCCAAAACCATCGTTTAAACATTTTCGAATTGTGTATAGATGTTGCTGCAACATGTTCAATTTGACATGTTTCGCCTGTTGTTTCACTACACATTTGAAATTAAGCTTTGAAATAAAGATAAATATGAAGATGAAGAAATAAATGATAACGACCAAGTAAAAAAAAGAAGGCAAAAGTGAAGATAAAGACGAAAATGGAGACAATGACAGATACATAAGAATTAGGGTAACTGAAAGGATAAGAACATTTCTTGAATTTATGAAGTGAAACTTCTTTAGCGGCAGTTGGTTGGTTGGGAGTAAATTGTCAAATTCAATGGGAATAATGCACATGGAAGTAGTTCTCAGCGGTTTAGCGGTTTGAGAATAAAAACAAAAACAAAGATGCCTAGAGGTACAGGCAAAAACGAAGATCAAAGTAAATTTAAACACTTTAAGGTAAAGGTGAAGAGGAATATGCAAAAATAAAGATAAATATGAAGAAAAGGATGAGGATGTAGATCGATATTTTTATCGATATAAAACTCGATATTGCTATCGATAAAATAATCGATATTGTTATCGATACTGTTATTGATTAAATAACCGCTATTGTAATCGATATAATAACCAATTTAATAATCGATATTGTTATCGATACAATAATGGATATTGTTATCGGTATAATAATCGATTAAATAATTGATTTTGTTATCTTTTTATTCATTTATATTGTTATCGATATGTATAATAATTGATACTGATGATTGTTATATATATCGATGAATAAATCGATTTTGTAATCGTTGTATTTTTCTATATGTTTATGGATATTGTTATCGGTATTTTTATTGAAACAGTTATCGACAGGGTTACCGATTTAATAATCGGAACATGGAATGCGATCACATTACATGACATCACATGACATTATATCACATGATATAATGAGACATCACATTATATTACATCACATAATATGATATCACATCACACGATATCACGTGACATGACCTCATGTGATATGACATCACATTATATAGTATGGCATCACATGACTTGACAGCACACGATATGACATCGTATGACATGACATCGCATTACATAACGTGGCATCACATGATATGACATCATATGGTATGACATCATATGACATGACATCACAGGATACGACAGCACATGACATGACATCCTATTTATGACGTAAAATCACGTCACATCTTATCACCGTCATCACATCTCATCTACGTGAATAGATAAAGAAAAGGATAAAAGCAAAGATATGAAAGATAAAAACAAAGATGAAGACCAAGGTAAATTTACCGATTTCAAAACCAAGAACACCGTTGGAAAGGTAATTCTGTAGATGAGGAGAGTTTTTATAGTTTCGAAATTGGTTTAAAATCGTTGTTTAAAAATTTCCTTATTTGTGTATGGTTGTTTTTGCAACCTGTTCAATTTAAGCTCTTTCGCAGTTTTTACTTCGTATTTAAAATTAAACTTTGAAATAAAGATAAATATGAAGATGAAGAAACAAGTGATAACGATGAAGACAAAAAAGAAGGCAAAAGTGAAGATAAAGACGAAAATGGAGATAAAGGCGAAAATGGAGACAATGAGAAATACATAAGAATTAGGGTAACTGAATTGAAATTTTCCATAAAAGTTACTGGAATTTATCGAATCATCGAAGTTTATAATTATCGAAATTTATCCATGCTTATTAAATTATCACAACGTATCGAATTATTCAAATTGATCAATGTTTATTGAGTTGTCGAAATTTATTATAGACACAGAAACTTAGTTGTCGAAATTTACGAATAGTTATCGAGCTATAAAAACATGTGGGATTATCGAAATTTGTCACGTTAAAGAAATGTATCGAGTTATCGATATTTATTGAATTATCATTATTTATAGACTTAACGAAATTTATCGAGTTGTAGTAATGCATGGAGTTTTTTCAACTAACAGAGTTATCGATAATTATTGATCTACTGAAATTGGTTGATTCATCGAATCGAAGTTTATGGAATTTTCAAATATATCCATTAACCGAAATTTAAAGATTATATAAGCTTATCGATTTATCACTGATTATCGAATTTTATCGTGCTAACAGAGTGTAATGAGTTATAAAAATTTTTCGATAGCTTTCGAAAAATGTGGAGCTGTCAAAAGTAGAAATTTTTAAAGGTATCCAAAGAATTTACATTTTTGATTTATCGAAATTTATCGAGCACTCGAATTTCACAGTTATTGAAATTGGTCGAGTTAACGAATTTTGTTGAGTTATATGATTTTAGTGTTTTTGAAATTCCTCGAACTATCGATATGTATCAAATCATTAATATTTATCGATAAAGTGGAATGTATCGGGTCAATTCTAAGTCCTGCTGAAGTCCAAAGACCTTCTAAGATAAAAAAATTTTAGTTTCGTTTTAATTCCAAAGCAGAAGATGTTCCGGTAAGTTAATTTGTACTGAATAAGTTTTGCTACGTGTTAAGTTAGAAACCCTCTCCAAGATTCCTAAAAACTAGAAAAACTGTCGAATTTCGACAGTAACTGGCACTCTAGTATTAAATAAAGCTGTTAACGGCTCATAAAGATAATCAGCACAATTTGTAAGAAAACAAGTAGGGATCTGGTCAGGACCGTATCTAAAGACTGCTCTAAGGATTTCAGATAAACTACTACATCATCGGGAGATAGTACTGGGATATGTATTGAGTTAATGGGACATAGTGTAGAAGGATATTCAATGTTAGCATGGGAGTTAATGGAACAACTGGATTTAAAAAACTGAGCGAACATGTCAGAAATTGTCTTTTTATCACGTTTATTACGCTTGGAGTTTACGAAATCATAAAATGATTTGGGGATATGGGGTTAAAACAACTTTGTAGCACTTTTAGCCCAGTCAAGTTAGATCAATAAATAGGGGTAAGCTTATAATAATTCGCATAAAGCTGAAAATTGGTACGAGTATTGCGAACACCATTATGAATGAAACCTGAAAGGTCCCATTGATTCCACGTCTGCAAAAAAAATTGATTTAAGGTAAAAGGTCACATATATTGCTTTTTCGCATTTTTCAGCCAGATGGTTTGATTTATCATAAAAATAGTGAGACGAAAGTGCAGACTATACAATTATCTATAAAAACTGTTATAACGGTACATTTAGGCAATGACATGAAATTTTCGATACGATTCGGCTCTCAAAAAACGACTTGCATTCGACACGACTCTCGCAATGAGGCTGAATATGCTTTTATACAATTTATGTACAGGGGCCCGATTTTCAGTCTGGGCCCGGGTTTTCTCTTGACGGCCCTGGTTCCTGTTGGACAAAAGGGGGAGTATAAAGGACTCAATTAGGAGAAATAAACCTATGGTTACAGAAGATATGTAATAAAGTAACCGAAGAAGACTTGCGTGCCGCTTGCGCTTTTCTCTCAAAGTGTTTCCCGCTGGTAAACCCAAAAAAAGGTTAAAATTTAAAAACTAATTTATAAAATCTATGTAAAATCTGTGGAAAATTAACAATAAACTTCTTTTTCGGCAAAATCTATATTTTTCAAAAAGAACCTGCGGTTCTGACAAAATATTTTTTATTTGCACTTTTATTTCAACATAGTTTGATTAAAAATAAAATATTTCACTCAAACAGGGTTGAAATTTTGAAATTCGTTCCCGTATTTGTTTGCAGGTCAAATATTAGTGGCATTGTGCTACTATGATAGCACGGTGGAGTAATCATAGTCAACTTATGTACAGAAGTCGAAAAAATTATAGCCGCAGTAATATTGAAAAATTTTAAAATATTATTTTTGTTGTTAATTTTGGTTAGTTTTTATAGTTCATTCTCAAACAACATCCGTATAAATACATGTTTAAAGGCAGTGTCACACGATTGGGTTTTTTTTGACGAAATTTGGTACAAATCGTATTATAATTAAGTGAATACCCAAATATTTTCCTTTATCACAATTACGAAAAATAATTTGTTGCAAGTTTTCAATAGAATATTGCTGTATTATACCAATCTTTTGACTCAAAAAAAAAAAAAATTTTACCATTTTTTTAATTTTGTACCAATTGCCCAATATAAAAATGTAAAAATCTGTACAAATGTATCAATCGAATGACACTGACTTAAAAATGTATGCAATTCAATAAATTTTCTTAAAAATTTCGAGTTTTTTAATTAGATTCCGAATATGCAGTTTTGTAGCCCATTGAACTCTAGTAGAATAAAGTACAAGTTTCAAATGGCTAAAAATTACGCTCCATTTATTTAATTTTTAAAAAACCTCAAAATTTGTACGAAAGTTTTTGAATTTTTTTTTCATATTGCACAAAGTTGGAAACTTGGACTTACACGGGATTTATTAAAGAATGAACTATATTTTTATAAAAAAAAAAATAACCAAAATTAAATAACAACCAAAATAATACGTTAAAACTTGACAAAAATTGTTTCGGCTATAATTTTTTGACCACTGTATGTATTTTTTTATATATTTAATTGGACGTGCACACTGTACATAAAAGACGTACATAACAAAATTAAAAAATAATGTTGCGTTTTTTTTCAAGGTGTAAAACCGATTCAAAATAACGTTCCGGTTTCGGTTTCGGTTTCGGTTTTGCAAAGTGTTTCGGTTTCGGTTTTGGAATAAAGAAATCAAAACAAGTTTGGCAAAAAAAAATATTTATTAAATAAATATGTACCTTTCACGGTTTGTTTTTGGCGAAATTAAACAGTGTGCTTAATTTTATTTTATATAAAAAAACCCTGTATCAATTATACAAACTAATAACCATATTCCACCACATTTGCTTAGATCTAAATTCAGAGATTTGTTTATTATATTATTTATTATATAATGAGAGTTGTTGCTGATAGGTATTTGATATACATAGTAAGTGTGCTTTTCACAGTCCTTTCTGAGCACTGTATCTCTGCTTTCAAATAAGGCTTGCAAGCTAATACAATTTATACGCACAACATTTTATTAGGAAAGCTTAAAAGTCTCGGTTTCCATTCAGTATTCCTATCATGGTTAAGGTCCTATATCACTAATAGAATCTGCTTTGTTGAAATCGAGAATTCTAAATCATACCCCTTTGTGGCCACTTCGGGTGTGCCGAGTAGTATTCTTGGTCCAGTATTATTTGTTTTGTTTATAAACGACATTGGGGCCTATTTTAGTCATTCTAAATTTCTACTTTACGCGGACGACCTGAAACTCTTTATTAAAATTACCTGCCCGTCAGATGTTTATGCACTTCAATGTGACTTAAATAAGCTAACTGATTGGAGCATTAGAAATAAACTGTCTCTTAATATTAATAAATGTTTCCATATGACCTTGTCTAAATCACGGAATCTAATACCTTCAAAATACTCAGTCTCATGTGTTGAGCTTGGCAATGCTGTTGAATTCCTGGATCTAGGAGTGCTCTTTGATTCGGGATTTACCTCTGTTAACCCCATTAATTACATCATTCCTAAGTCGTATTCTAACTTAGCTTTCATGAGATTTTACAGATCCATACACTCGAAAATTGCCTTATAATTCCTTAGTGCGGTCTAAATTAGAATACGCCTCCATAATTTGGAATCCGATCTATGCGTCTCATTCCCTAAGAACTGAAAGAGTGCAGAGGAGTTTCATTCGGTTTGCTCTGCAACCGCTTTAATGAGCCCGTTCCGTCTAACGCTGCTCGGTGTATGCTTATTAACGTTAAGTCTCTTGCTAGTAGAAGATCCATTCATTCCCTAATGTTCATATATGATGTTATCCGCACCTCCATTGATTCTCCGGAACTTCTGAGGCTAATAAGCTTCAACACACATAATAGAACGTTACGGTCTCACCTACCATTTCATGTTAAAGTTGTTAAATCTAAATATTATGCTTTCGCCCACGTTATTAGGGCTCTAAATGAATATAATAATATCTTTAATAAACTTTATCTTGATTTTGCGATGCCCACATCATGGTTTGAGTCTAGGATCCTATCTCATTATTTTTAATCTTCCTTTTTGTTTTAGTTTCTAATCTGTAGTATTAAGATAATTTTTGTATTCTAGTCTGTAAGGTTTTTGTAACCATAGACTTAAATAAATGAAATTAAATGAAATGAAATTTTGTGGATATCTATATTAATAAAAATGTTGTGTTCGTATGTCACGGTCGTCAAAACTCGAGAACGGCTGAACCGATTTGAAAATCGGTTGACGTGGTCCAAAGTTATGCGGTAACATGCATAAAAAAAAATCCGACGAATTGATTACCTTCTCCTTTTTTTTGAAGTCGGCTAAAAACTACTGAAACAAATAATAAAATTTTAAAAGAGTACCGAAAACAAAAAACTAGCGCATGAAAGCTGTTTAAAAAATACTTAATGAAAACATAAAATTGTTGACACCATTCCCTAGCATTATAAATCAGTCAACTTTTAATCGTAAGCAATTTCGTTTGGGGTCGCCAAGGCCTACTACGTATATTGCGAGTAAAGAAATTTTGAATAACATGAGATAATATTATTATGATTATGATTATCATTACTATTGTGAACTCCTATTCCCAATCAAGGATTCCCAAATTAAAGCGAAAGCAGAAGAGCATTTACGATCGCATGATGCAAATGTTAAGATAATAAGAGCTGCAGAACTGAACCATGTAGGAACATTTTTTTTACAAGGGCGTGTAGTTTCTGGCGTGTGCCGATGACATCGACATCAACGGTAACAAAAATAGCGAAGTCTCTTCTGCCTTTTCCAAGCTGGATAAGGAAGCAAAGCGAATGCGCCTGGTGGTAAACGAGGACAAGACGAAGTATCTCCAGTCACCGCGTTCGCGCCTTGGAACCCACGTCACTGTTGAGAGTTATAATTTCGCATTCGCATCCGCGGATGTCTAAAATTCCACATTCGCAACATCCCTAGTACAAAGTATTGTCGAAATTTTTTTGTTGTTTGAAAGAAACTACCTGCAAAGAAATTCCCAAAAATGAACGCGATCTTTTGCTAACTTTAAACTGGCCGTTGTTATACTAAAATCCCAACTTGTATGCAAATTTATTGAATTTTCCTAAGTTTTGCAGGAAGTTAAGATATTTTTTTATGTTTATTGTTTTGTATGAACAATATTTAAAAAAAAAATCGCGGAAAGTTCTAAGCGAAAATGTGAAAAATTCTCTGTGTCAATAATTTAAAGCGGCAATGTACACATGTACATACATACAAATATAGAAGTCTATAATTTGGTGTGATTTTTATTTAAAGTTTAGCATATGTAATTAGTAATTTAGAAATATTACACCGTGCCACAAAAATCAAAAATTTGTAAAGCACACAAAAAAAATCAATGTATTCACAAAACTAAGAGCCAAATATAGTATAACTGCGTTTTTAATTTTTCTCTCTGACGTCAGATTTTTTTTTAAAAGGACTTTGAAATTTCTAGAATATGATTGAATAAAAAAATTATTCAAACGATGTGGTGCATTGTAGAATAAC
Source organism: Rhagoletis zephyria (assembly GCF_001687245.7). Taxonomy (NCBI): domain Eukaryota; kingdom Metazoa; phylum Arthropoda; class Insecta; order Diptera; family Tephritidae; genus Rhagoletis; species Rhagoletis zephyria. Next base: position 70,996 of record NW_016157872.1, read on the forward strand.
ATTATGGGTATCAATTAAAAGGAAAAATCCTGTAGAATAGAAAAAAATAATAATTTTTGGGTGCTCCAGGACGAATAAATATTCAAAATGGCCTTTCAAAACTTTATCCTTGAATATCTTTGGAAATTTCCAATATTTATTTTTGGAAAAAATATATGTCGAGGACTAATATGTAAACTACCACATCCTCGAATTTCATCCCTCTAACTTTATTAGTTTTAGATACAAAAAATGAACACTTTTCTTTATAAGATACTAGCTTATACCCGCGGGTTTCGCCCCGCGCTTTTATACAAATATGAAAAATAATTTAATGATGTTAGATTTTATTTCTGTGCCCATTTCATTATAGCTCGTTATTTTTTAAGCGAGTTAAGGTATTGAGCCCGTTTAAAACTATGAAATTATAAAATCTCGTCTGCGCGCTAGGCATACGAAAGATATCAATCCCTCTAAGTTTACCTTAAAATGGTTCCAAGTATACGACGCGTGAACGTGTTACCTTCTTGGAGGTGCCACGGCGGGTTCTAATATTTCCAACTCAAATCATTATTGTAGCAAATGCCTCAAGAGAGCTTTAGATCATAAGGCCGAACCCGGCTCTCCCTTTTCCATTTAATGAAATTTATTCTGTCAGTACAGCACTTATAAAATAAATCTCCATAAAAATTTAAAATACTTCGAGAGATTTTCTATCCTTCCAGAGATATGTATTAAGAAGTTTTTAGTATGTATGGGAGGCGACATACCTTCTTTTTTAATAACTCACATTTTTCCCATGACCAATTGATACATTTTGTATACACAACTCCATACCAAGTTCCAGTATTCTTCCACAAACACTTCCAGGGATATGTGGCAAGAAAAAGTAAATTTGTACTGGAAGTGCCACGCCCCTTTTTCTTATAACCTAAGGTTCTTCCATGAATTTAGAATTGATTTTACATACCCCAGTACCAAGTCCCAGTACTCTACCATGAACACCTCTAGAGATAAGCAGTATAAAACAGTAAATTTGTACGGCAGGAACCATGTCCCTTTTTCGAATAACGCAAATTTTTCTCCATGAGTATAGAATTAATTTTGTATACACATCTCGATGCCAAGTTCCAGTCCTCTGCAATAAACACCTCCAGAGATATGCAGCATAGAAAAATCAATTTGCATGGGAATAGCCACACCACCTTTTCCAATAACTCTCATTTTTCTCCATGAGTATGGTATTAGTTTCACATACATACACACATATGTATTTCCATACCAAGCTTGAGTGCTTTACCCCAAACATTTGAAGAGGTATGCAATATGAAACTTTCAGTCAGTATGGGAGGTGCTACGCCTCTTTTCCAAAAACGTCTATTTTTCTCCGTGAATATGAACATGATTTCACACAGTGTTGGCAAACTGTTAATCTGATTAAAATTAACGATTAAAACGTTAATCGCGTTTGACGATTAAAATTAATTAGTCGTAATCAACTGTACGATTAATGATAACATTTTTTTAATCGTTAATCGCTGGCAGCGATTATGTTTAATTAATTTAAAACATTAATCGTTAATCCAATTAAAAATAAAATCTGATTAATTTGTCTAGTTTGTCCGAGTTTGAAACCAAACACCAGTTATAGTAATTATTTTGTGTTTTACGTTATAAAAAGCACATAATATAAAAAAATTATAAATATTGTTATTCGTAATACATAAACTGGGAACTTTTACAAACCTAGTTTGTAAAACGTTTGTTGGTATATATCTCAATGAAAATGCACACCAAATTGCTTAGATTGATGAGCAAAAACGATAGCCATACCGGATTAACTTGCTTTGTGTGCACAGGGAAATTCCAGCATAACTTAATTAATCACCAAACCTACTGGATCAAATTAAGAGTGAATGATTAAAAATTAATTTTTTAATCGCGGTTACGATTAACTGTTTAGTCAGATTAAAATTAATCATGATTAGCTGTAATCAGATTGAATTTAATCGAATTAACTAACTGATTAAAACATCAATCGATTAATGTCAACATTGCTTTCACATACATATCACTATACCAAGTTTCAGTTCTCCCCCACAAATACTTCCAGAGATATGTATGTAATATCAAAATTCCAATTCGTACGGGAGGGGCCTTAAGTTACCGGACTTACTTTCAGCGTAGTAAGTGTACTAAATTTCGTTCTGATCGGAAAACCGGTTAAGGAAGTAGCCTATTTTTCAATCCAGGTCATAAACCATCTTTGAGCAAAATTTCATTTTCAAACAGGTGACAATTCTTAAAAAAGTAGCCTATTTTCCAGTCTAGGTAATAAGCAATCTGTGTGCAAACTTTCATGGAAATCAGTTCAGTCATTTACGCGTATTAATTTTATTAATCTTTCCTAATACGTGATAACTCTTAAAATAGCAGCCTATTTTCCAACATACGTCATAAGCTATCTGTGCGTAATGTCATGCAAATCTGTTCAGTCGTTTCCGCGTATTAATTTAATTAAAACTTTTTCAACAGGTGGCAACTCTTCCAAAAAATAGCCTTTTTTCCACTGTAGGTCATAAGCTATCTGCTTGCAAAATTTCATGCAAATCCGTTCAGACTTGTCCGCGTATTAATTTAATTTAACTTTTTAGCAGGTGGTAACTCTTAAAAAAAGTAGCCTATTTTCCAACTTAGCTCATAAGCTATCTGTGCGAAAACTTCCATGCAAATCCATTCTGTCGTTCCCGCGTATTAAATAAATTAAACTTTTTTAACAGGTGGCAACTCTTAAAAAAATAGCCTATTAACCAATCTGGCACATAAGCTATTTCATGCAAATCCGTTCAGACTTGTCCGCGTATTAATTTAATTTAACTTTTTAGCAGGTGGTAACTCTTAAAAAAAGTAGCCTATTTTCCAACTTAGCTCATAAGCTATCTGTGCGAAAACTTCCATGCAAATCCATTCTGTCGTTCCCGCGTATTAAATAAATTAAACTTTTTTAACAGGTGGCAACTCTTAAAAAAATAGCCTATTAACCAATCTGGCCCATAAGCTATTTCATGCAAATCCGTTCAGTCGTTTCCGCGTGATGATTTCCCACACATCCAAACATACAAACTTTCACATTTATAATATTAGTAAGATTGATAGTTACAATATTCATAAATGAAGATACTAGAATCATTACACTGTACAGCACTCCGCTCGGTATTGGACCAAACCAATATTTTTTAAGAGATTGAGTCATAGGTAAAAAAGTAATTTTTCCGTTTTTCGAAGTTAGCCTCCGAAATCGAGATATGGGCCTTCGAAGTTCGAAATAGGATCTGTAGTAAAAAATTATTTTTTATTATTATATATTTGTTATAAGGGGGCAATTTTGTACGCCCAAGTATGGTAGACATTTTTTCTAATATATAAAAATCTCGTGTCACGATGTTAGTGGTCGCACTCCTCCTAAATGGCTTGACCGATCTTTATGAAATTTTTTGTGTATATATGGTAGGTATGAGAATCGGATGTAAAGTAAATTTCATACCGCTAGGTGCAGGGGGCGTGGCACCTCCTATACAAACTAAATTTTTGATATTGCATACCTCTGGAAGTGTTCATGGTAGAGTACTCGAACATGGTATGGAGATATGTGAAATCAATCCCATACTCTTAGAGAAAATTTAGACTATTTGAAAAGTTGGCCTTGCGCCTTTCAAACGCACTTTAAGTATTACGTATATTTGCATGCATATATTTAAGACGGCAATGGAAATATACCTTCCACACAACCACCAAACCGTAATATTAGAAGATAAATGCGTGAACTATTGGTGAAAAGGTTTGACCAATATGTTTCAATACAAAAGTTTTTTTTGCGCGGGACAAAGTACGCCGGTTCTGCTAGTTGTATTATATTATATATTGCTTATAAATGAATTATATTTATATAAAGCATATGTTTTGAGTCATATGTTTTTGAGAAAAATACACCGTAGTAATTTGAAAATTCCAAAATTATATATAAGACTAGCCAATGCCCGCTTACTTCGTGGCGCCTAATAAGAGCTTTTGCGTTGGCCAATGCAAAAGAGCGTTTAAAAACAAAATTAGTCTGTAAAGTCAAAATTTTTGATTTAAGTTGAAACCACTAAGGCGCAGTATCCTCCTCACACATAGGCCAATAATAGTAACGCTGTGATACTATATGGAATACCAATCCCTTTCGGAGTCATGAGCTTTACCGATGGTCTTATTTCCACCTGTGAGATCTCTGTCAGGCATGCGTAATCTTTTTGCATGATCTTGCAACTACAACATTGGTGCGATGCGTATGCCAATAAAAGTTCTTATAGGGAAACTCAAGAGCACAGAAGTGCGTTTTCTGTTATAGGAGGGCCAAGAATCCTCGCTGTTCCACAGGATGAAAAGTTTTCCGGTACATTGCTAAATGAGTCGTGTGATCTCTTAAGTATCTTTCAAATGAAGCAATTGATATACCTACGGTGATCTTTCCTTGTTAATTCACCACTTTTACAATTCGTGGTAAAATTTATGAACTGATTTCTGGGTAGATGCAAGACCGCATGATCGTGCATGAGGGCGTCAGAAAAACTTAACCCCATCCTTCATTTAGACATCTGAAAACTAAATTCGTATAACTTAAACATAGTGCCAAAGCAGACCAACCACACAGGGTTTCTATACATTTCGTCTAAAACGCCATCCATTGCGTTCATTTTCTGCAAAACCATTGCTTACCATAAAATGAATACGTGTTATGAATTTCAACCTTAACTCCAGCGGCACTAATC
>NW_016157872.1:76021-83291 GCF_001687245.7 Rhagoletis zephyria
AAAAAAATTCTTCAAAATTTTCACATAAATTTTACCTTACTCAAAATTAAAGACAAAGTTACATTAGTTCAATGGGATCTGGAAATCTAGGACAAAATGGTTCCCAATCGAATGATACTTGCGCGTTTACGTAAATATATATCGATCCAGCCTTTCCAATAATTACCACTTTTCGCCATAACTACGGTATTGATAACATATGTAGCTGTGTAGAATTTCAGGACGTTAGCGTAAGCAGTTCCAGAGATAAGCTATATGAGAAGTTCAGTTTGTATGGAAGGAAGGAGCCACGCCCCCTTTCCCAATGCGTTTGCAATATATGTATCAGTGCTAAGTTTCAGTTCCCCAGCGTAATTGGTTTTAGAAATATATTGGTTTTTTACATTTTAGTCGATATAAGAATTTTAGGAATATCCCGAGCTACATACCTAGTAAATTTTTGGTCAGAATATTTATTTTCAACGTGTTGCCAAATATGAACCAAGTCGATGCAGCCGTTTAGTAGTTTAGTGAAATGCATTGTAAAGAGAACTGTATGAAATTGTAAAACGTGACGTCTCAGATTTCTTAATTTTTTGGCAGCAACAACGAAAAGTTTTAATTTTTTTAGTGAAACACCTTCCACACAGAAACAAAAAAAAAGTAAGTTTGTGGTTATATCTAGGTGAAATTTTGAGAACGGTCCGTTGCTAACTCTAAATATAAAAACGACGCACTGGAAAAAGTTAATACGTTCAAATACCTAGGAATAATGATCGACGATAAATTAAAACAAAAAAAATGGATTCTATATTTTCACTTAGAGCTCTAGCAAACTGCATTTAATTCCATACATTAGCTTTCGCGTGATGCGCTTGCAAACATACCGAAATTTTAGATTTGGCTTCTGTTGATCTAATAAACCCCCTATTAATTTTTCTTTAACATCTATTATGTACAGATATCGGCCTGTTGCAATTTTATTATTCTCAAGTACTCTCGTTTGATACCCATATGGCAACACTTAGTTTATATAGTAAATTTAACTGAATTAAAGTTTTCAAATAAGTGGCAACCCGCTTCAAGAATATTTTCAAAAGTAAGCTTCCTAATCCTCTTTAGTTTAATATTCCTATTGCAATATTTCATTTATTTTACAAATTTTAATTAATACAATTTTTCAATCAGTTGGCAAATCCCCTAAAAATATTTTCAGGATTAAAATTTCCTATCGTCTTTAGTTTGATGCCAATATTGCAATATTTAATTTATGCTATCAATTAAATTAAATTAAAGTTTTCAAATAGGTGGCAACCTTCCACAAAAATATTTTCAGCTGTAGGCCTTTGTAAATTTCTTTCTTTTGACAGCCATATTGCAGTATTCACATTACCGTATCAATTGACCTAAACTGAAATTTTAAACACAGGTGGCAACTCTCTAATTTTTTATTCTATATTGGAAGTAGATCTCTAGCGATACATCGGTGAAAACTGCATTCAATTCCATGTTCTCGACTGATGCGCGTACAAATATACAGACAGACAGATATTCAAAAATTCTAAAAATTGTTTATTTGGCTTCTGGTGCTCTAATAAAGACCCCCCATATTAATTTTTCTTTAATATCTATAAGGTACAGACATCGACCTGTTACAATTTTATTATATGAAGATGTAGATATAGATTTCATTTATTTAATCAATTTAACACAATAAAATTTTTCAAACAGGTGGCAGCCCTCCCTAAAAATATTTTCGGCAATAAAATTTCCTAAACCCCTTCAGTTTGATACCCATATTGCAATATTCAATTTAGCTTATAAATTAAATTAAATGTAAATTTTGAAATAGGTGGCAACTCTTAAAAAATACTTTTGGCTGTAAGCTTTCTTCTGCCTCTTTCTTTTGACGCCCATATTGCAATATTAATTTTTTCTTATCAATTTACTTAAACTCCAATTTTCAAACAGGTGGCAACTCTCTAATTTTTTTCTTCCTATATTTTAAGTTGGACCTCTAGCAATACATCGGTGCATGCATTCAAATCCATTCGAGTGATACGCGAACAAACATACAGACAGACAGACAGACAGACAAAAATTCTAAAAATGGTTGATTTGGCTTCTGGTGCTCTAATAAAGACCTCCCACATTAATTTTTCTTTAATATCTATAATGTACAGACATCGACCTGTTACAATTTTATTATATGTATAGATAAGTAGTAAGAAGGGCATGCTTGAAATAGAGGTGAAAAGAAATATGAAATTAATCTATTAACTTGTTTATACCGACCCATAAAGCGCTGCGACTCAGTTCGGTGTGATTCAAAACAGATACATAACAAAATTTTATACGCGTTGAAATTGAAAAGTGTATTGACTCGAATTTATTTTCAAATCGGTTTTTTATTTCTCACATCGGTTAGAAAACTCGTATAAACAAATAATTATTTTAATGTGAAATCAAAATTGGATATTTTTCCTTCCTACAGCCTGTTTTTAATTGTATTTATTATTATTATAAATTTGTATTACTGTTCACTGCCATTTCGGCCCACCAAGCAAATTTATTATTAAATAAATGTCGAATGAAACTAACGGAGTTTGCATGGGCGCAGCCCGGTAGGTGAAGGGGGCCCGAGACCCCCCTAAATTTCATTTTTTTTCCTTTATATTCAAAAATAGTAACAGGAACTGCTAGCTCGATAATTTGGGCCCCGCTAACCTTCAAGTTGTTTCCTATGTATATACTATATGTAAAATCATACACTCAATGCTAACAAAATAGTTTGTAAATTTTCGTAATTAAAAAAGTGAATATGTCGATCATCCGGTTCTGTGTCAAGTTATCTACTATATATTTGTGGAAGTATGTATGTATGTATGTGCCAGGTTGTAGCCTAAGCGGACGGACAGAATCGAACGAAATTTTGTATTTAGGGTGAAAAAAATGGGATTCGACAAGGGGGTGTGGCACCTCCCATAGGAATGGAATTTTTAATCAGCCATAACTTCGGAACCATAAGTCACATGAACTTGAAATTTGGTATGCAGACATATATTTGGTAAGTGCTTATAGTAGGGTATATATAAATGAGTTTGTAAAAGGGGGCGTGGGACATCCCATAGGCCTGGAATGTTTTATCAGCTATAACTCCGGAACTGTAAGCCACATGAACTTGAAATTTGTTATCCAGCAATTTTAATGGTAGGTACTTATAATAGGGTTTATATAAATGTGTTTGTAAAAGGGGGTGTGGCACATCTCATTGGCGTGGAAATTTGTATCAACTATAACTTCGGAACCAAAAGTCCCACGAACTTGAAATTTGGTATGCAGACATAACTTAGGTAGGTGCTTATAGTAGGGTATATATAATTGACTTTGTAAAAGGTGGCGTGGCACATCCCATAGGTGGGGAGTTTTTTATCAGCTATAACTTCGGTACCATAGCTCACATGAAATTAAAATTTAGTATGCAGACGTATCTATGGTAGGTGCTTATAGTAAGATATATATATATATATATGTGTTTGTGAAAGGGGGTGTGGCACATCCCACAGGCGTGGAAATTTTTATCAGCTCTCACTTCGGAAACATCCCAGCAAAAAATCGGTAATCGCTTCTAGTGGTAACGTGTTCTAGAACGGATTGCCTTATAATGTCTTCTAATTTTTTCGCTTATTTTAGGCACTGCCGGTAATGCATGGTAGAATGTTCTACAATGTTTTATTAATTTCGCTGCTTCGATTCATTACGGGGAATGCAAAGTAGAATGCTTCACCATAGTCAGCTGAAAAATAGAAGGAATATCCAAACATTCTTTTCTACCGTTACTTTCTGTGGAAATTTCCATCGCATGAAAATAATGTTTTGCTTTGTTTAATTTACAGCGAAGTTGAAGTCAGTCAATGAAGTGAAGTACATGAGTGAGGAAGTACAATTTTAAGTTTAATTAAATATGCATGTGTGTACATACCGATTTTTAAGTAAGATATAAATACCTTAACACATACATATGTATGTATGTAGATATATTAGAGTCGTTCAAAAAAATTTTTTTTGGAAATTCATAAACGCTACCACAAATTATTGTTATTTGTAATAAAAAAAAAGAGAAACGTGTTTTTTTATTTAAAAAAAAAGTTTTCTTAGAGGTCGCGCTGGTCGGTTTTTTATAAAAACGCTGATGTTCTCAATTTTTTTATTTTCTTGACATGTTAAAATGCAGCTAAAAATTTGTTTTTTACATATAATTACTCTGGTATTATTGGTGAACATTCCCTTAATTACATACCTGTCTTGGGCAGTTAGAATTGGCCTAGTGCCCGAAAATATGCTCTCGAAAAGAGACTAGTAAAATTAAAACGTTGATACTGAACAATTTACGCATTATCATGGGTTGGAACTTGTTACCGGGGGTTTCTGGGGTTGCTAATTAGGGATCTGAAGTCAGTTTTTCCAAATTCAAAATGGCGGTTTATTTTTTTAAAAAATGATTGGATTTGTTCGAAACCCGGCACTCGTGAGTTTTTGTGGTCGCCGATTACGAATCTGAAGTCAATTTTTTAAATTCAAAATGGCGGATCCAATATGGCGATCAAATTAAAAAAAAAATTACTAAAATTAAAACGTTGATACAGAACGTTTTAAACATTGTCAAGGGTGAAAACACGTTTCCAGTGCGTTTTTGGGGTTGCCGATTACAAATCTGATGTCAGATTTTCAAAATTCAAAATGGCGGTTAAGAGTTTCAAACAAATCCAATCATTTTTTTAAGTTGGTCGCCATTTTGGATCCAACATTTTGAATTTTGACAATCTAACATCAGAACGTAATCAGCAACACCAGAAACCCACTGGAAACGTGTTTTAACCCTGACAATGTTTAAACCGTTCAGTATCAACGTTTTAATTTTAGTACTTTTTTTTAATTCGATCGCCATATTGGATCCGCCATTTTGAATTAAAAAAAATTGACTTCAGATTCGTAATCGGCGACCCCAAAAACTCTCAAGTGCCGGGATCCGGATCCGCCATTTTGAATTTCGAAAAACTGACTTCAGATTACTAATTAGTAACCCCAGAAACCCCCTGGTAACAAGTTCCAACCCATGACAATGCGTAAATCGTTCAGTATCAACGTTTTAATTTTACTAGTGTCTTTTCGAGAGCATATTTTCGGGAACTAGACCCATTCTAATTGTCCAAGACAGGTGTGTAATTAAGGGAAAGTTCCCCAATAATACCAGAGTAATTATATGTGAAAACCACATTTTTAGCTGCATTTTAACATGTCAAGAAAATAAAAAAATTGAGAACATCAGCGTTTTTATAGAAAACCGACCAGCGCGACCTCTAAGAAACTTTTTTTCAAAATAAAAAAAAACGTGTCTTTTTTTTATCACAAATAACAATATTCTGATGTAGCGTTTATGAATTTCCAAAAAGAGTGTTTTTATGAACCACTCTAATGTATATAAAAGCTAATTTATAAAAATTTTAATCTTTTAATCTGTATTTTCTGTTTTCAATTTAATATATGTATATAAGTACCTATCTAGGCTTTCTACTGTAGTTTATCTGTAAGGCATTCTTTGTCCGTTTCTCTGGATTCTGTTTATCCATGCGTTCACCTTTCGTTCGAAGGTAATGCTGCGGGTAAGGGCTTACCGCCAATGACATGCCCATGTTAAAATAATACCTTCTTGAAGCGAAAGGGTAAGCGATTCTCATCGCCTAATTCGATCCCATTTTAACTTATAAGCTAATCGTGTTTTTTGCTGGGATATGTCCCATGAACTTGAAATTTTTGTATGCAGACATAACTATGGTAGGTGCTTATATCGGGGTATATATAAATCATATATGTAATACTCCTATATTGGCAGTAAGAGCTAGTACCGTCCTAAAACACTACAGAACAGATATATCAATAAACACGTACGAAAGAAAAGGAACACATCCCTGCAGCGGAAATACTAGTACAGAACTAGTGAGTTCACCAGTTTTCGGGAGTCCAANGTAAATCGTTCAGTATCAACGTTTTAATTTTACTAGTGTCTTTTCGAGAGCATATTTTCGGGAACTAGACCCATTCTAATTGTCCAAGACAGGTGTGTAATTAAGGGAAAGTTCCCCAATAATACCAGAGTAATTATATGTGAAAACCACATTTTTAGCTGCATTTTAACATGTCAAGAAAATAAAAAAATTGAGAACATCAGCGTTTTTATAGAAAACCGACCAGCGCGACCTCTAAGAAACTTTTTTTCAAAATAAAAAAAAACGTGTCTCTTTTTTATCACAAATAAAAATATTCTGATGTAGCGTTTATGAATTTCCAAAAAGAGTGTTTTTATGAACCACTCTAATGTATATAAAAGCTAATTTATAAAAATTTTAATCTTTTAATCTGTATTTTCTGTTTTCAATTTAATATATGTATATAAGTACCTATCTAGGCTTTCTACTGTAGTTTATCTGTAAGGCATTCTTTGTCCGTTTCTCTGGATTCTGTTTATCCATGCGTTCACCTTTCGTTCGAAGGTAATGCTGCGGGTAAGGGCTTACCGCCAATGACATGCCCATGTTAAAATAATACCTTCTTGAAGCGAAAGGGTAAGCGATTCTCATCGCCTAATTCGATCCCATTTTAACTTATAAGCTAATCGTGTTTTTTGCTGGGATATGTCCCATGAACTTGAAATTTTTGTATGCAGACATAACTATGGTAGGTGCTTATATCGGGGTATATATAAATCATATATGTAATACTCCTATATTGGCAGTAAGAGCTAGTACCGTCCTAAAACACTACAGAACAGATATATCAATAAACACGTACGAAAGAAAAGGAACACATCCCTGCAGCGGAAATACTAGTACAGAACTAGTGAGTTCACCAGTTTTCGGGAGTCCAATACCGGTACCTTGCAAATCTACCAGCCATGCTTTCTACTGTCGCATTTAACATGGAGTTGTCCTAGGAGGTGACAATTGACTCCCGCTGCGTAACTTTTCACTAGTACTTGTAGTAGTAACATGTAAACTGTAACCGAACCACTTTTTTTCGTTGTGCACTTCACAGACACTTTTAAAATTAAAAAAAACGAAAGTAAAGATTTTAAATTGTACGTTCCGCATAGTGAGATTTGAACTCGAACACTTTCGACCGCAACTAATTCAGCCAGCATCTTTGCGCACTCAGCTACAGGCACAACATGTAAGTGTGCTTTCAAATGTTCGCTTTGAATCAAGCCAGGCGACGATTTGTTCAAATTTAAATT
>NW_016157872.1:84551-109149 GCF_001687245.7 Rhagoletis zephyria
AAAAAATCGGTAATGATTGTTCGTTATCTTTGAATCTACAGGGCCTAGCAAAAAGTGTTGTATGCACAGCTTATAGAAAATTTTATTACCTTTTAAAAGCTTCAAACCGTTTTGGAATTGCTTTATTCGTTCTTGAGATATATATGATTAAGTGGACCCAATTTTTTTTTTTTTGCAAAAACGGTAAATTGCAAATATCTCAAAAACGGTACCATAAAATTAAAAATAACCTTGATTTTCGGAATCAGGGGGTGATTTTACATAAGAATTTCATAACGGCGTCTCTGGTAAATTTTGGCCGTCGACCAGTGTAACCTTTAGAAAGTGCAATATGTAACCAATAGCTCGATTTATTATTACCTGGAGCATAACATGCAATTGGAACTAGTAATGTAACTAGTACGAAAGCGACAATTGTCTCCGAACCCGCTGCAGGGATACGTTTATAAATAAACATGTACACAACACATATACAAAAACGGCACTCATGTACACAATACATTGACAAAAATGGTACTAGACTGTCTCGCTTTGTTTTCGGAATGCTTACACATTGAGAAGTTAGCTTACTGCCAATATAGAAGTATTACATATATGATATAAATGAGTTTGTGGAAGGGGGCGTGGCACATCCCATATTCGTGGAAATTTTTATCAGCTATAACTTCGGAACCATTTGTCACATGAACTTGAAATTTGGTATGCAGTCATACATATGGTGTCTTACAGTCTTTAGAGTCTATAGTCTAAGTCTAAAGTTTATACCATGTCGAAATGGAAAGATTAAATCGTGTTTTTGATCCCGCGTTGATGTTAAACGAAAGATGTTCATTCATAGTGAATAAAACTCCTTCCGAAATAAGCATTATACCAGAAAAGTGCAGCTATACTAAAACAGCTAAGCGAATAGGCAGCTAAACGGAATGTACCGTAGTAGACTAATTTTAATTTAAAAATTTTATCGTTTCCTTAATCCACCTAATATTAATAATGAAACAACATTTGTAGTACAGAAAATGACGACAAATATATAGTTGTTGAAGCACGATGAAGCTAAAAGTATGGTACATAAGGATGCCTTAATTTAAACAGAAAGAAAATAGTTTGTCTCCTTTAATTTATTCTGAACTGAATATTGGTACTAATGTTTTATATTTTGGTTTGTTTACCCCGAACGACGTCGGGTGTTCTGCTAGTTCTCGCTAACTTCAAAGTAGTTCCATTTAAGAAGGGTAAAAAACTGGCTGTACTCGACAGTGAGCGAAAACGGATTTAACGGTGAACTAATAATTAAATTTATAGTTCAATTGTTTATTACTTTGTCTTAGGGCCAGTTTTTCAATGCCAGTTCAAACTTAGTTTAAGAAAACTGAGTTTAAATTGAACAGCTGGCTGACATTTAAATAGATGTATTAACACCACTGGAAATATGCAAATTTCGAATTCCGTCCAATCCTTGAAATAAACTGAATAAAAATTAAAACATTAAACTGTACTTAGATTTTTTGTTGTTCTTCGAGCATATTTGGAAGCATATTTACTAATGTTTTAATGTTTATCTAAGCGCTTAGAATTGCTTTTTTCCTGCTTATTTTCTTCGATCCTGTTCATCACACATCACTTTAACTGAAACACCACTTTGTAGTTTTTCCAGAATACTGGTTAATTAAAGAAATGCAAAAAGTTCAAATTTTGTGTGCGTGGCATGCATAAACAAAGCAAGTTGTCGGCATTGAGGTAAAATTGTTTTGACGTTGCACTTATAAAGGTTACAATAGGGCTATTCGCGATCCGGTGCAAATGGCCTAGCATCATTGCATTGCAAATTTGTATTGCAAATTATTTGCAATACACAAACAAAATACACGCATTTGCATTTGTCATGGTTTGACAAATTAGCAATACCGAAAATCCATAGCATAAAAATGCTATGCATTGCAACTCTGGTTGACATTTCTATCAACTGATTAAAAAAGTTTTACCATGACAGTTTAATAAACGTCGCTCACAATCCATGGCATATTTCTGCAATTGCATAAATTTGTCAGCTCTTATGCACCGAATCGCGAATAGCCCTATTGTTTTGTTTTAGAGACTTGCATTAATCAAGGAATCGCACGTATTGAGGACTGCGGTTACCGTGTACCTACGCACTGTATATATTTTTCATCGGATAAACATAAATTAAGTTACGAACAATTATAAGGCTCAAACTACGAAAAAAGCGTTTTTATACCATAATTCCAGATTGTGAGGGGGTATTCAAAATTCTAAGTATGCATATTTTTTGTGCATCATTAGATCTATAACTTTATCAGTCACACAGTGTTATTATCCCGACGCAATCCTTAACGGTGGTACCGGGAGGGGAACGGTACATGACGGTAGGAGGTTCAGATGAGTTAAAGTCTCACACTGACCGGGTTAGGCTTTCGATGCTTCCTCCTCGTAAAAAAAAACATGTGCAGTAAAAAGTTAATAATTTAAATCGACGAAAAGTTTTATATCAACTTTTGTGAACTTCTATTTATGTGTTTGTGTACAACATACCTCTAATGGTTATAATAATTTTAAGCTAAATAACAATTTTTTAGTAATAATTGTTGGTTTGGAAAAAAAAAATTTATAGGTCGACCTCCTGATTTTCGTTCGGGCTACGCCCATGGGACTTTGTTAACTTTTCGTTATAAAGACTGAGGAATAAACGTTAGAAAGAAATATGTGTTGAATCAAATCGGGTTTTTGTTAATGCCGTTTCTTCGTAGTAGAAAAAAGAAACCTTCCGTAAAATCCGTCCCCTGTTTATATATCTATTAATAACGTTTTGCAATTTTACATTTCACCTAAATATGCAGTCTCATCAGGAGTATTAGGTGGTATATATAGAATTCAACTCAGTGTTAAGTCGACTTAAGCAATTTTTGATTTGACCGCAGATATTACAAACGAAAATGCAAATATGTAATAATATTGTCTTAACATAAGACTCTTAAGTATCTTTTTATTTTGAGCCTTCGCACAAAAAAAAATTTGCATTGATTCGATGTCAAACGATTTGTTCCAATTCATTTGGGTATATGTAAGTATGTAGGTATTAGTACAATTCGTGAATTTTAGCCATTACCACCTTCATACTATTCCACATGGTTGTTCGTAAGTTTGCTACGTTTGTATGTACATATATGTATATATATGTGTGTTCGCACTCATGAACTACCGGTTGAAAAAGTGATCATCTACATTTGTGCAAACGTGAGTTAGAAAGAGAGCACTATGATTACCCGTATCAATTTATTTGTAGCCAATAAAATTCGTCATAAACAGTACTGTCCGCCATTGGTGCGTCCATGTTGTATGAGACATGTGTGCGGTGAATTGTTTACATATTTATCCTGGAAGTAAAGGTCATGTGCATCCTTGAAAGGAACTGTGTACAAATTGAACGTATGTAGTGATGCAAAGTATTACAAAAACAAAGTCGGCAAAAACATAAAAATGTGAAGAAAATAGGTCGGTAAAAATTTTGTGAAATGCCCTTCAAATTCGTTTTGTGTTTCTATAGACTGGAAAATGAGATGTGAGCAAATAAATACGCCGCAAAATATGTACATATATTCCGATTGGAAGTTAACGAAAATGTATATAGTTATGCTCGTAAAGCAAGAGAATTTGAAATCCGACCTAGACAATATCAAAAAAGTGTTAATATGTAGGTATATACTTAGCTTTAACTAGAACTTGCAAGTTTTTACTGGAAAACCATACGAAATTGCTGGAGAAAGCCAAAACGAGGGCATAACAATACGAGCTACAAATTGTTGCAAGTAAAATTTTTACTATATAGCCAGTGTTTCCAGAATTTTTCCAGCGATCCAGCTAAATGGAAAAAACGCTAAATAAACAAAATTTGGAAATTTTACAATACGGAACCTGGCTTAAAAAAATAGGGGGTTTAGAGAGGCTTTCTGTGATTGTAAATCGTGTTCTACACATTAATAAAAAAATCTTACAAATATAATGAAAAATATATACATTTTCAAAAAATAACTATTTGGTGTTACACACGCTACTAAAAAACTTAAAACTATAATAAAAATGTAAGATACACAATAAAAAATATATACATATATAAAACTCCACATATTACTGAAAACTTAAAACTATGGTTCGTCAAGTGTAATAAAAACCTTAAATCTATACTAAAAATTCAAAATGAACAATAAAAAATA
The DNA here is from genome assembly GCF_001687245.7 of Rhagoletis zephyria. Taxonomy (NCBI): domain Eukaryota; kingdom Metazoa; phylum Arthropoda; class Insecta; order Diptera; family Tephritidae; genus Rhagoletis; species Rhagoletis zephyria. The sequence continues at coordinate 88,781 of NW_016157872.1, forward strand.
TCCATATACATATGTAAAACTCCACATATTACTAGGGTTTGTATGTCATGTTATGGCGTCAATTAGTTACGGAAACGGGTCTTCCCGATTTTTTAAAATGGACTTGCGCCACAAAAACTACACCACCAAGTCTACGATGTTGGCGGGGTTGTTAAAATTGTCTTTATGAAAGACCCTTTTCACAACCTGCCATTGTGATTCGATCCGTTGTATGTGCGTTCTATCCGGCGCGACAAAAGGGTTTTCTGGGTCACTATGGTTGATCTTTTGGTGCTCATACCCATACGCCGATAGACAGTCGTACGCTTTCCAATAATCAGTACGGATTATTGTACACTCGATTACATGCCTTTGTATTAGAGGTATGAGCACCTCCGCGGACCGGACGTTTTCCGGGCAAACTTCCAGCCTGAGGTCCTCGCTGCCGTCCGCAATTATCCGCAGGACCCAGTGACCCTCAACTCTCCTAACTGAAAAGTAAATATATAGAATAAAGTAAATAATTTTGTTTTTTAACAGATGAAATGTAATAATAATTGAAATTACCTTTATTAAATTGCCGAAATTGCTCTCATATATTTGGACAATTTTGCCTGGGCCGCCTATTTGGCCGACATGCTCCTGCTTGTCAATTTCGTATACTACCACTGCCTCCCAGTCGCTTATCGTCCTGGTTGACAAGCAGGGGCCCCCAACATAGTCCTCCATTTGTACGTTGAACTGAGTATAACGCCGCGAATAGCAATACATCAGGTAGAAAATGTGGGGCAGTGATCGTTTAGCGTTCTCGAACCAAGGTGGTTCGGCACTGCCTCTTCCGGCAATAGAAGCTGTCCAAATCCGCATTACCCTTGGTATAGATGGGCATCGGTGTTTTGTGCGTAGAACACAGCCGTTCTGCTCAGCAAACTGAACACATTACTCCGCGGTCCCAAGTCGATCACGCACCTTGTAGCTGGACCACATGCTGCGAATTTCCGTAGATGTTAACACTTTTCCTCTTGCAGCTCCCGTGCTCGTGAATGGTACGTCTGAATCTGTAAATATAACAGACTGAATTATTGTAAGTTGTAGTAGGCTTTATATTAAATACCACCAAAGCAACCCTGTTAGATTCTTTGCCTACCCCTGATCTTCCTCCTTTGTTTCGCTATTCGCACGTTCCGTTATTTCAAAGCGTAGATATATAAAGCACTTGCCGTCATTTCGGTTATTTGTGAAAATCACGCGTAGCAAATGGTCGGAGTAAGAAACTGGGGTAAGTAACTTTGTCTATTTATTGTATTAATGTATCCTAACCAAATCTTTATATGTAGAAATAAACTTGCATGCGATTGGCATGTTCTTTCCAAACTCCAGAGTTTTATTGCTGTGCGACAGTAAATCTGTATGTATATTCTATAATAGGCAGGTTTTATTCAACCATCACAAGCAAATAGCTAAGTCTTGGTCAAATAAAACGAAATTAGCTTATTTCCTATATTAGCCTAATTTTGACAGTTGTTTGACTGCAAATAGCGTCAAAGTAAGTTTTTGTCTCTTTCTGAATGGCTGAAGGAGAAAAAGGCAAAACGAATCGAGATAGATAAAGACTAATGTATACATAAATGATCAGTCCCACTTCTCTCCATGAGTATGCCATTGCTTTCATATATCTCCATACCATGTTCGAGTTTTTTAGCCTAAAACCATTCTTGGAAATTTTGCAGTAGGTGTGAGAAATTTAAAAAAAATCGGTACAGCCCATCTCGAGCTTGCGAACAAAAAACACGGCTTTCAAAATATATATTAGTATAGGTAACTCGACTCCAGCGCTCCCTAGCTGAACAATTTTTCGCAGAGATATTTTCCTTCCTCTTGCCAATACAGATGTAAAATAATAAGTTAATAATAATTCGATCCCAGCGCCACCTATAGGGGTTTTTTCTCCTTAAAATTTTAGCTTGGGCAAAGACAAACACAACTAAAGAAAGTCTACTTAAATCGGACAATCCGTTCTCGAGTTATACATATAGGGCCAATTTCACAGTGCGTAGTTAAAATCGACAGTTTAGTAGAGATTTTCAGTACAACAAGTAATTTTTAGAAAAAAAACTGACTTAATATATACATATATACATGGTATGTACGGATTCAGTGTGAATGCAATGATATCGTGGGCGGGATATTTGATGTACACAGTATGCAACTATTCCCGCACTTAACCTACCTGGAAAGACGATTACATTATTACCTACATTTGTACATTAGCGTGGACCGAAAATCCGCTTTTTTTAATTTTAATTGGTAATAGCAAAAATATGGTACATTGTGCTCTAAAAAAAACCTGTGTGAAAGATGAAAATTTTTGGTCAATATCTTAGGCTCGCTCAAGTCCATCAAAGTTCAAACTGACGCAAAATAGTATTATTTCCAGGGCAGTTAAAAAATGCGTATAATTTTCGTCACGAAACTGATATAATAAATTTTGTGTTTCCAGTTCTGCTTTCGTCACACAAAAATTTTACCTCAAAGAGGTGTTTTATTTGATATTATCATTACGTCGGGAATACTTGCGCTGCACCCAAGATATTATCGTGCTAAACCGTAACTGTGATTACTTCAATCGTTCCTCAAGATATATCAGTTTGCTTTTCATGATACGTGGGCAGTCACATAAAATATATACTGGCGTTTCCTCCACCAGCCCACAAAGACTCGGGTCCATGCAAGCGCATTTGGGTTGCACGCTTTGCGAGACAGTCAGCCCTTTCGTTGCCTTCAAACCCTTCATGTCCCGGAGCCCATTACAGCGTTATGTTATTGTGGACTCCCAGATGGTTCAGAAGAGTTTTACAGCTGTCCAAAAACCTTGATTCCGTTTTAAAAGAGCCTAAGGCCTAAGGCTGCCTGACTATTCGACATAATATTTATTCTGGCCCCATTTGTCTTTTTACCAACATATTTGCGAACACAGACTTTGATTGCGAAGACTTTTGCCTGTGCTAAGGTTGGGTATCGACCCATTGACAAACTTTTTTGGAATCTTGGTCCAAGTACGCCTGCCATCGTTCATCTGGACGCCTCAGTATACCATACTTGGGACCCTTCCTCAATCATAGTTACTATCGTTTCACAGCAGTCCCTTTCAGGAATTCTTCCCTTGGAAGGTTTGTAGAAGTATAGCTCGGGATCATCCAGGAATGGCTTGAGAACCTCCAAATGACCCCGAAGATTTCACCTTTTCATGCTGGTCGTATTTTAAAATTTATTATAATTTTATACCCACATTTTTAGTAAATAAAATTTACCCATTTTTACGCTACGCACTCAAAACTTTGAGGTTGCAGATTTTTTATACTGGTATATTCATTTATGCTAAATATATTAATTTTTTTAATTTTATAACACCGTGTAATAAATAAAAAAATAATTTAATGTTATTTTTATTATGGAAATTTATGTGCGCCATTTGTTTTCTGCCGCTTGCTGTAATTACGTAAAAAGTAAACGTCTTGGTTGTTCACCAAACCGTTCTACGCCCATGCTACTCAGCTTCATTGCGTAAGTCGAAAATTTGGCTAAATTGTACGACTCGACATCATTGCCATTGATTAGTGTCCTGCTGAAATAAGTAAACGACGAAAATCGTCGAAAACTATGCAGTGCTGCCAAGTTTTTCCATTTTAATACACTAGTCGAGTCGAAATTTTAGGCAATGACATGAAATTTTCGATATGCTTCGCCTCTCGAAAAACAACTTGCATTCGACACGACACTTACGCACAGCCATGTTGACGTTTTTAACGTCATTTGGACGTTTTTTGTATCTTGTTGACGTTCGGACGTTTTTTGTGCAAAAAATTACGTTTTTTAACTTCCCAGTAATTTTTCTCGGTTACTAAATCTTGACAGTAGAACTGATTTTGAATTATTTTCTTAATAAATCTTACCAAGCTTTTTTTTTGCAGCAGCTTCTTCAAAAGATATTTGTCCTTTGGACACAAATGACTTAAATACGATGCATACCAAGCGTACGGTCATTTTTTTTTTTGGATTATTGGACTAAGGATCCCGCGTTCAAAGGCTGGTTTTGTAAACACATGAGGTTACGAGGCTTATTGTAATGTTTGCAAGTGCACATTAAAAGCCAAATCAGGAAGAGCTGATCTATTGAAACACGAACGCTCGCCAAAGCACCAAAAAAGCTGTAGCAGCATAAAAAGTCAGAAAAAAGTAGGCGACTTTTTTAAGACTTCATTGAAAATGTAACGAACGCAAAAAAGGCTGAAATATTGCTATGCTCCTTCTTAGCAGAACGTAATTTAGCACTTTCGATAATCGACCACCTAACCAAATGTCTACAAAAAAAAAATAAAATATTAAAAATCAACGCGATTCTTTAGCAACTTAAAACTTGCATATTATTACCCTGGAAAATAATGGGCTATCAAACAGCATACTCAAAAAAATTCTTAAAGATCCGAATAAAAACTTAAAAATTTAGCTGAAACTTTGCAGATTTTTTATAATTTTTGCACAAAGTTTGAAATGTGGATTTATATTTTGTTTGTTAGAGTGTTCAGATTTGGCGATTTCGCGCCAATTTGGCGATTTTTTTTTTGATATTTGCGCGTAAAAATTTAAATGTTTTCGTGTTGAGAGGTTTAAAGTCCAATATATGAAGCCTGGAAATAATATCTTAACGTTATTTTATTGAAAATAATTTATACGTGTTATTATATGTATGGTGATACCACTTCTAATTTGTATGAAATGCAACGCGAATTGCCGAGCCGTGAATCGATATCACGAAATATGCCACAGGTTCAATACTTATTGACAGATCTTTGATCCATATATAGAGGAAATGAAAAAAGGACGTTTGAACAGCAGTTTTTGTGGTGTATTTGGGCTCTTTAGCGCTTCGGTATATGCCAGTGATCATGATTCAATAATGAAAGGTTTTGTAAGAAAAATTTTCTCTCGCTCCAATTTTATCAATGACACTCCCACCCTACTCCTAAAAAACAACAGTAATATTTCTTTTACAAATTGCTTTGGAAATTTTAAGTTTTTTTTTTAAAGAGTAGTGAAAGCTTTGCTTTTCATTGAAAAAGCTTAATTGGCATCACTGACAGTTTCTTTTTCTCATATTCGTTGACAATTAATTTCTATTTTCATGCGAATCCTGGTAAGTAGCAACTTAATATGCAATTTTTTAATAGTTATTGTTAATTTAAGTATATATTTTAATTGCAGATCCTAAGTTTATCTTCTTCTGAGCGGTGCAATCATTCATTTTCATGTGAGTATGCGCTTATTAATATGATGAAATTTTCTGTAATTGATTCTTGCTTGCAGGCTTATTAAGGGGCTCCCCAATATCTCAGCAAGAATTTGCAAATACATACAGGTAACTAAGAGCATTTTTTTCATTTTGTAAACTAAATTGATAAATATATTTTTGTAGGTTTTTTGACTTGTGCTCCGACCACGTATAATTAACCTGTCCCGACGCTCTCTCGTGCAAGTAAGTTGCAGTGCATATAAAACCAAGTGTTTTAAGAAAACTAAATGTAATGTTTTTGCAGGTTTTGCCTGTCTTTTCGCCTCTGCTCAGGCCACGTATATATCTGTCCCGACGCTCTAGGAAAATGGACGGGTACCGATAATAAGCAACTCGAGTTTCCGTGTTTGAAAACAGACTAAAGAAAGAAACCACACTTTTTTTCTAAATATGTATGAATTTTTGTATTTGACTTGTTCTTTTTTTTTACCTATTTTAGGTACACTGCAGAGCATAAAATTTGGCGCGTTTACTTTTGCCGTTAAGTCTCGAGTTTTAAACGTTTTAAGTATCGCTGTTTGTTAAGTCGTTTGCTAAGCGTCAGTTTCATCTATCCCTTCTAAGTATGATATTGATCCGCATTGTAGTAAATACATACATGTAGTGTAGTATACAAGTACATATTACAAATATTATTTTATTTAAACAACACATAAATAAATAGAAAACATAATATATGTATATAAGAACAAGTTTTTTTCTTTGTAGTTTAATACATTTTTTTTACCTATTTACTAACATGTATGTATGTACATGTGTTTGTACATATTTAAAATTCTTAATTTAGCAACTTGAAAATGCCCAAAGCAAGTGGAGTTTTGTGCCAAAAACATGGACACAAGAAGGCATCAAGCAATTTCATGTTCCTAAAAGCATAATAAAAAGGAAAAAGTGGAGCGAATCGTGCGGTATCGATTTGAAACTCGGTTCAAAACTATGTGCGTTACATTTTTCCCCCGATGACTTCGTGAGTGGTACGAGTCTTAAAGAGGCAAACTTTTCTGACCAAGCCGTTCCAATGGCAATCGACTGCCTGAATTCTTGGGATGAGCCGGAACAACGTTTCGTCGATGCCTCAACGCAAACCGAGTATTTTTACACTACACCACTTTTCAAAATAATTTAAATTACTTGTTTTTATTTCTGTATTAGATCATATTTTGACTTTCCACTTTGAAAAGCCACTTTTTCTGGAAGAAGAACTTTTGAAATTGAATGCGAAGATTGAAGAGCTGGAAAAACTGCGATCCAATTTGTTGTCCATTATCACTGACAATCAAATTCGCAAAATAGAAGACCCTTCAAGAAATGTGCATTGGACATGGAGGGACATATCTCCTGCAATAGCGCTGCATTCTGCCGGACCTAGGGCATACACCCATTTGAACAAAATGGGATGGCCACTTCCATGCGAGTCCACTATAAGCAAATGGCTACAAAAACTTAAGTTTGACGATGGTATTATCCAATTTTCGCTTAGTGTGTTGCAAAGTGCGAGTGATGCACCTATTTCTGACCGACTCTGTGTTATCAGCTTTGATGAAATGAAAGTGGAGTCAGTATACGAGTATGACCCTCTCGCCGACACGGCGGCCATGTAACTATGTCCAAATGGTCATTGCAAAAGGGAAGCCTGTGTTCTTTGCATTTGATTGCCGTATGTTGTCTAAACAGATTTAAGACTACATAATTATTAATCTGCACAACGTGGGATACCCTGTTGTGGCGATTGTATCCGACAAGGGTTCCGGTAACCAAACTGTTTGGAAAGAGTTGGACTTATCAAGTGGTAAATGTTAAGTTAAAAAATGTATATTGTTTGCTTAATTAAAGAACTTTTTTATTATTAGAAAAAACATGGTTTCAGAACCCGGCAATGGAAGCCAAAATTTTTGTGTTCGCAGATGTGCCACATCTGTTCAAGTTATTACGAAACCACTTCCACCACAAGATATTGTTGAACATTTTTTCGGTGAAATGCGTTCCAAAGGGGGTCTTTTTGATAAACCAAGTCCAATGCAGTTTAAATAAAACTGACAAAAAGTCTGCTTATATGTACATGTAGAAGCATATGCATAAATGCAATTTTTATTCACAGCTCGTAATACGGGAATTCTCGCTGCGCGCGGGAACGTAGAGCCGGACGAAACCGAGTGGCTCCGACTCGATGATTCTGCAGTGGAAAGGTTAACATCTTTCCTTCCTGAAACAGATGTCTCTGATGACTTCACGCTTTCCTCACCGTCGCTGCAAGCAGATAACATCGAGGCCCTTCAAGAAGATGCTTTAGAATATATAGCAGGATATCTCATGGGAAAGCTTGGTTTGAAAGAGTATGTCGCTAGTAAGCCTACGTATACCTGGGTCGATGAGGTGTCCACAGGCGGTTTATTAAAACCAAAAGCTGACTTCTTGGAGCAAATAAAACTTTCGGAATCAGTATTTATGAAATTCAACGGGACGACTGTTGCTGATGTACCATCGTACATACAGAGACTTCTTTCATGTACCGAACATTTAAATAAAAATATAGACGTGAAAAGGCTATTTTTAAAATGTAGAATGCACTTTCGCATTAAAAATTTGAATAAACATGATAACGCTTCCAAAAAGAAATAGTTCGGCAAACAGGCACGAATAAAAGTGGTTTTTTCTCGATAGAGTTTTTCCACTATACCTAAGTGTTTTATTTCAATTGGTATGGTATGGGTTAATATGTAGGTGGGTATATGCATTTTAATTCCAAAATCTTATATTACGTCCCATACTAATTTGGCGTAGATCCGATCATTTGGTCATGAAGAAATTAACGGTACTATTAAATTTTTATATGAGAGTTGAAGTCCGTTAAAAATTACTTGTATTAAAAATTGATCCTCTAAAAGGAGCTTAAGTTGAAATAATTCAAGGTATTTTGTTTTTGCTTTTAGCGGCCCCTTGTCAAATTTCAGCTATTCCCCGAATGAAAAAGGGAAACAGAAAATACAAACACTCTCACGTTTTCACTCACTCACTAGCGAAATACAAAATTTTCAGAATCAAACGCTACTCACAGCTGATGAAACGACACCATTCGCCTTGAGATATAGTTATTTGAAAACATCAACCAATTTATTAAAATAAATGCAGTTAAACTAGTTTAAATTAATTAATATAATCAAACCGAGTTTAGTTTAAAAATACTACTATGCAATATTACGCATACCTTTTTGCGAAATTTCACTACCCTTTTGAGAAATGGGATTGTATTCTTCCCCTTTTTCTCGTGCTTCCAAAAAACATGTCTGTGGGTGGGTGTGTCAAGTTTTTGAAAAAGCTACTTACAAAACCTTTAATTATTGAATCATGCCAGTGATCGGACCTCATAAAAAATTTGTGTGGTAGAATCTCGAAAAAAATGTGGTAGATTTCAAAAAAATGTGGTAGATCTCAAGTTTTGGATCAAACTTTGTACAAAAATTAAAAAAATTCTGCAAGGTTTCACCTAAATTGCAAACATTTTAATTAGAGTCTCAAACAAAATTAATTTTAGTATAATAAAGTGCAAGATTGGAGTTGCTAAAACTTGCGTTGAGTTTTGGCATTTTTTCCTTGACAGTTTCGAACATACTTTAAAAGATTTCTGCAACCTTGGCAGCACTCCAGCTTCTCTTTCTATCACATCACGATCATTGGCGTAGCCAAAATGAAATTTAGGGGGGCGCTCGACCCTATTAAGCTGGCATTTCAGGGTANCCCCCTGCCCCTACCTGGCTACGCCCATGATCACGATGTAGTGAACAAATGTGGCTCGTTCCAGAAACAGCTAATTGTGATTTGCCGATTTTGACAATTCTCAAGTAAAATTAAACAACGCTTAGAAACTTAATATGCACTGAAATTTGCTAATACTTTCACAAAAATCGCTGTTTTTTAACATTCTCGCTATTAATTATTTTTATAAATCATATATTTTGCAATTTCACAATAAAACCACGTTTCTGTCGAAAAATTTAATATTGAGAAAATTTACTATTTTACAGTTTATTTTAACCTCCCATTCTGCCTGTTGTTAGTGTTTAGTGTTGTACAATTTTTTCTCTTAAAATTAAGAAAATTATGTCGTGGAAAAATAAAACTACTCAAAAACGCGAATATGTGGTAGATTTCAGACCTTGTGTGGTAGATGCTCGAAAAAGTGGCAGATCTACCACAATGTGGTATAAGTCCGATCACTGGTATATGCACTTAAGTTGATTCTTAAAATAATTTTTGTTCTTAGGCTAAAATCCCGTTAAAAAGCCAAGGGCTTAAAGCGCATTTTTGTGAAAAGTATATTTTAAAACGCGTGCGTTGCAAAAATATTTATGTGTTTTGTATTTGTTTCACAAATTCTTCTTTATACACGTACGTATACACAGATAGAATAAAAGTGTATTTATATACGTACATATGTAAATGTATCTATTTATTATATGAGGCCTTGAGCGCCAGAGTAGCTTAACTGACATTTCAAAAAAAGTTGAGGTGCACCTTGAAATGCATTACCAGAATCGAAACGGTAATAGCCAAAGGCGCCTCTGGTCCTCATAGCCTCGTATGTAAAATGCATTTGTTTAGTTTTCTTTTAATAAAACTATAGGGGTATTCTCTGAGTCTTGCAAAGCCCTTCCACGGTGCACGGATTGCACGGTTTGCAAAGCTGTCCCATACGAAAACCGGTTTTAACCGTGCAATCCGTGCAATCTGTGCACCGTGCAAGGGCTTTGCAAGACTCAGAGAATACCCCTTATTTATTGTACCCATGTCTTATTTATGGTAAATAAACGAGGTTTGTTTTTACAGTTTATTTTATAATAAAACGTTGTTTTTTACTTGGTAACTTTTAGATAACTTTTTTTGTAAATTCTGGACAGAAAATTTTGTGTCGTGTGGCAACCGTGGTTACTACCTTTGCTGCTGGGTATGTGGGCTCACTAAGGCGATCCAAAAACAGTAAAGTCGGAATTGTAATGCTCTCACCCCCAAGGATTCTTCTATATCGAAAAAAAGTATACCCCTATTTTTTATTTTGAAATCAAAAAATATTTAGAGGTCGCTCATAGTGCTCAAAGTTTTTCATGCAATGGTATAGAGTTATTGAAAATAAATATTTTTCGATTGGAAAACCTTGTTCTCTTCAGGAGACTTTCAATAATAATTTCCAATTGTTTATTTAACCATTTTTTAATACTAACGATTTTTATTGGCCCCCCATTGCATTTTTCGCGGTTTTGTGGGTTTACGGCGGACCTATAAATTATAATAAAAATGAAACGAAATGAAAAAATGGTTAAATAAACAACAGGGAATCTCCTGCAGATAAACAGAGTTTTCTGATAGAAAAATATTGATTTTTAAGAATTCTATACCATTCCTACGAAAAGTAGTTTTTTCCCCATATAAAATACATGGAAAACTTTGGGCGCTTTGAGCGACCTCTAAACATTTTTTGATTTCAAAATAAAAAAATAAAGGTTTATTTTTCGGTATAGAACAATCCTAGGGGGTGAGAGCATAAAAATTCCAACTTTTCTTTTTCACATGCATTTTTGGACCACCCTAGTGCTCACTCATGTCCAATTAATGCACAAACATTCGAATGCATGCATCAGTCATAACATGCCGTGTATATGTACGCGTAATAAGGAAATGCAACCGACATGTGTTCCAGTATGAAGCATACCTTTAGGCAAATGTTGTGCTTTGCAACTTCCGGTATCGGTTTTATCTACAGACCTTTGCTTTATTTCTTGTATACTTTCAGGCAAATGCAAGCTTTCTCATTTGAAAACTGCTTTATACATGAGGAAAGCCTTTCCGAAATCAAGACAAAGTATATATCGCACACAATCTTCAAAAGTAACACAACACAGAATTTGGCATTTTTGAAATTAAATATGCACTAAAAATGTACACAGACCTTTTATTTACCTTTCAGCAAAAGCTGGAGGAAATATGTGTTATAAATTGTTGAAAAAACCTAAGGTAAAGTCTTCCTTGCCCATATGAATAGCATGAGCTAAGAAATAGTTTTCTCATTTTCTGACGAACCTGTAATTTTGAGTTGTGTCACCTTGGAAGATCGTGTGCGACATGTTCCGAAACAAAAGGAACATAAAGAAGCAATACCCCACTGTCAAACTTCCCAAGTAAGATATTCCTTCACAAGTATTTTGAAGTTTTCGTTTAATCAATGAATCAGATACTAAAATGAAAAATATAAGTATTTAAGCTATACAATATGTATGTATGTACGTATGCATGCGATATGCCCTCCTAAAAAATTGCGCCTTATATAAAGCTTATTTCATATGAACCATAAGATTTATAATTTAATACCTGAAATCTGTAGGGAAAGTCAGTTGTATGAAATATTCCTTATACCACACCTGATTTCGCTTTGCTGATGCATCAGTTCATAGGGTTTGTTCTCTCTCTCTCTCTGATAGACGCCCTTATGCCTAAGTCTTATAGGTCATATAAAAAAAGGCTTACATACTCCCTTATAATAAGGCATAACCATATTATAAGGATAATAATAATAATAATAATAGATTGGCCCTTACACCTATCATCGTTTAAGGTCCTTATACCTATCATCGTTTCGTCCTGAAATATACTAGCCAGAAATGCGATTGCTTTATGCTCGATGAAAGGTTCCTTTGACCAAACCTAGTCTGTTATATGTTTTGGGAATCTGAAGTCCATCACGTCTAGATTTTTTCCTAACCTCAAAAAACACCTCGGATTTTACGTGACAGAGAAAATCCGAGGTGTTTTTTGAGGTTAGGAAAAAATCTAGACGTGATGGAGCAAAACGGACTTCAGATTCGTGTTCAGCGACCCCAAAAACATGTCGTAGACTAGGCTTGGTCAAAGGAACCTTTCATCGATTTTTTTTGTGGACCTGTGTAATTGTTTTCGTGGCATAGGCCAGGGATGATAAATGAGTTTTACGAAATTGTACCTATCAAATAAAAATGTACCAACAAAAAATTTTAAGGGCTCTCACAGAAACAACGAATCTTTAAAACAAATATACATTTATTTAAAGCCTTTTAAATAAATATCTTGTAAAAATATATGTGCATACATATCGCACACGATTTTCAAAAGTGACACAACTCAAAATTACACGTTCGTCAGAAAATGCGAAAAACTACTTCGTTGCAAATGCTAATCATATGGGCAAGGGAGACTTTACTTTAGGGGTTTTCAACAAATAATAACAAAAATTTGCTCAAGCTTTTGCTGAAAGTTAAATAAAAGCTCTGTGTACATTTTTAGTGCATAATTTCAAGAATGCCAAATTTTGAATTGTGTCACTTTTGAAGATCGTAAGCGATATATGTATTAAAAGTAGAGAAAAATTATTCAAGGATTTCACTTTCTGTGCGATCGTAGGTCCAATTTTGGTTTAAAGGCTCTGTATGTATTTTTATACCATGACAATAACTTTTATTAAAGAACCGAGGGTTTTTACTTGCAATCTATTTCTACGTTTGGTTTTTAGGAATAGAATATACTAGTAATTACCCCCCGAGATTCGGGAGAATTCATTAAAGAAATACTTGCAGATACTAATTATTTAAACTTAAGTAAAAACTAAAACGTGATGTTCATGAATATACCTCAGTATTTAGCACAAAATTTATTTAAAGAACTTCGCGAAAGACAACAATTAATCTTGTAGTGCTAGAGACCTGATAACCCAAGATAATTTTTAAGTTATTAAAGAGCCTTACTCTACTCAGCTTCGTACAGCGGCCCGTGAGAAAACAGTAATTTTTAAGGTACAGTCCAACCTTTCACAATATCCGACCAAGGGCTTTATTAGCCGTAGTCTGAAACGCAATAATCTTTTAAAATTGGCGCCGTTTCATGGTGAAAGGCATTTGGTATCACGCTTTTAAACGAAAGCTTTCTTAACCCTTTCAAAAATTTCAACCACTGATTCTAAAAACTTTAAAATACATAAATATGTATACCGGCTAATTTGGATCATTCATTTCAAAAATCGCATCAAAAAATATTTAGAGTTTTGAATTTTACTGTCATCCTGGGCCCTTTAAATTTTTCAGTAATATCCTAGGTGTTTAAAAAAGAAAGTGATCTAAGCTATTTTTATTTTTTGCTTTCGCGAAATAAATTTCGAAACTATGAATAACACGAATCCGAATCAAAATTCCACGGATATTTGGTAAATATATTTCAATAGATTACACTGCTATCTATTATTTTTTCTGCCAATTTTACTTTTCTGACAAACACGGTAACTGCAATTGCAGCTTGCACTTTAATTTGATATACAACTCACTTCTGCAGCTACTCCAGATCGCCCTAACTAAGTCGTATGACTGAGCAATTATATATAGATACGTTGAGAGTGAGTCAAGAAAATGTTTAAACGCTTATTGTTTAGCGCCTACATCACCGATTTGAAATCTGATAATTTTTGGATAACCTATGTAGCTTGAAATTTAATTTGATATACAACTCAATTCTGTAGCTACACCAGATCGCCCTAAGTCGTATGACTGAGCAATTATATATAGATACCTTGATCTATTTTAAAAAGGTTTGCAAACAATGGGTCGCTCAGTTCATTTTAATTAATTTAATTTGTTCCCAAAACTCGCATATATTTCAATTTTTTAAGTTCTCGTGCTCAGGTAGAAAGGGTGTGAGGTAGAAAAAGACAAAACCATTTCATAAAGAAATCGGAATTGCCAACCTTGTAATGTAAAACAAATTTATACCATTTTCTGACCGACACTTTGAAAACTTGTTTTGGGATTCTGGGCTGAAGGCTGTTCACACCGGCTGTTAGTGCTTTCGTTGACATTTCTTACATCCTCTGATTACAGTTTTGCTACCCAAAAACAAAACCGAAATGCATTTCCCTCCATGAACGAAAGACACAAGATCACGCGGGAAGGAAAGAACGAAAAAAGTTATTTTCTAGCTGCCGAAATCTCGACGCCATCTTTGTTGTAAGAAGTAAACAACGAAGAGAACAGAGAAAACCGCGAAATTGTTGAACGCATGAAAAATCATTTTTATTATGCAAATTCTTCCATAAATCAGCCGTTGTGTTAAATTATTCTTTATCTTATGTGTACATACGTTGTCACAAGCGAAAATGAAGAAAATTGCAGTAAAAAGCCACCACCAAATTTTAAACAACGAAGAAATGTAAACAAACGGCTAATGTCAAAAGCGTTCAACTTTTTTCCTAAATGCGATTCTAACGGGCTAGTCTCCTGCCCGCGTGATCTTGTCTTTTTGGTTCATGATTTCCCTCATTTTATTTTCATTGGCAACCTCATACTTTCATTCTTATTTTACTTTTGCCAGCCAATTAACAATAAATGCCGGTCCACATAGAACTTTCGCGTTGGCTTTGGCGTTGGCGTTGGTTTGACAGAACGCACGTTAAAAGTATGCTTGCTACAATGAACGCATGGCAGCGAATGCTTGGGCCACTAAATTAACATACTAACGACAGATAAATTAATATTTCATATCAATAATTGCACTAAAAACGATATTACGATACGATACGCACTTGATTAAAAAGGAAAAATATTTCACACTATTTTATTTATTTGCAACAGCTGACGAGCGACGCACGTTTCTACGTTTGGTTTTTAGGAATAGAATATACTAGTAATTACCCCCCGAGATTCGGGAGAATTCATTAAAGAAATACTTGCAGACACTAATTATTTAAACTTAAGTAAAAACTAAAACGTTATGTTCACGAAGATACCTAAGTATTTAGCACAAAATTTATTTAAAGAACTTCGCGAAAGACAACAATTAATCTTGTAGTGCTAGAGACCTGATAACCCAAGATAATTTTTAAGTTATTAAAGAGCCTTACTCTACTCAGCTTCGTACAGCGGCCCGTGAGAAAACAGTAATTTTTAAGGTACAGTCCAACCTTTCACAATATCCGACCAAGGGCTTTATTAGCCGTAGTCTGAAACGCAATAATCTTTTAAAATTGGCGCCGTTTCATGGTGAAAGGCATTTGGTATCACGCTTTTAAACGAAAGCTTTCTTAACCCTTTCAAAAATTTCAACCACTGATTCTAAAAACTTTAAAATACATAAATATGTATACCGGCTAATTTGGATCATTCATTTCAAAAATCGCATCAAAAAATATTTAGAGTTTTGAATTTTACCGTCATCCTGGGCCCTTTAAATTTGTCAGTAATATCCTAGGTGTTTAAAAAAGAAAGTGATCTAAGCTATTTTTATTTTTTGCTTTCGCGAAATAAATTTCGAAACTATGAATAACACGAATCCGAATCAAAATTCCACGGATATTTGGTAAATATATTTCAATAGATTACACTGCTATCTATTATTTTTTCTGCCAATTTTACTTTTCTGACAAACACGGTAACTGCAATTGCAGCTTGCACTTTAATTTGATATACAACTCACTTCTGCAGCTACTCCAGATCGCCCTAACTAAGTCGTATGACTGAGCAATTATATATAGATACGTTGAGAGTGAGTCAATAAATTGTTTAAAGGCTTATATTTTAGCTGCCACTCCACCGATTTGAAATCCGACAATTTTTGGATAACCTATGGAGCTTGCGCCTTAATTCGATATACAACTCAGCTCTGTAGCTACTCCAGATCGCCCTAACTAAGTCGTATGACTGAGCAATTATATATAGATACGTTGAGAGTGAGTCAAGAAAATGTTTAAACGCTTATTGTTTAGCGCCTACATCACCGATTTGAAATCTGATAATTTTTGGATAACCTATGGAGCTTGAAATTTAATTTGATATACAACTCAATTCTGTAGCTACACCAGATCGCCCTAAGTCGTATGACTGAGCAATTATATATAGATACCTTGATCTATTTTAAAAAGGTTTGCAAACAATGGGTCGCTCAGTTCATTTTAATTAATTTAATTTGTTCCCAAAACTCGCATATATTTAAATTTTTTATGTTCTCGTGCCCAGGTAGAAATGGTGTGAGGTAGAAAAAGACAAAACCATTTCATAAAGAAATCGGAATTGCCAACCTTGTAATGTAAAACAAATTTATACCATTTTCTGACCGACAACGAAAACACTTTGAAAACTTGTTTTGGGATTCTGGGCTGAAGGCTGTTCACACCGGCTGTTAGTGCTTTCGTTGACATTTCTTACATCCTCTGATTACAGTTTTGCTTCACAAAAACAAAACCAAAATGCATTTCCCTCATTTTATTTTCATTAGCAACCTCTTACTTTCATTCTTATTTTACTTTTGCCAACCAATTAACAATAAAGACCGGTCCACATAGAACTTTCGCGTTGGCTTTGGCCTTAAATCCGAAATGGCGTATTAAAGATGATAAAATATGACTTCCACTTTGATAAATAATCGAAAGAAACTAGTGAAGACACCGATTAGAATGAGCGGAACGTGAGTTTTCAAGTAGTTTTCAGCGAAAACTGGTTTTCGTTTGACAGATTTTACATGGACGAAAACACAAGTTTTAAGTCGAAAACCAGTTTTACCAACGAAAACATGTTTTCAATGTCGGCCAGAACATGGTATTAGTCAAAGTTTGTATAAAGTAGAGAAAGAAGTAAGTATTTGTATAAATAAGTAGAAGTTTTTAACCAACGTAATATAAAACCAAGCGAAATATACACAGCGCTGCGTGTGCAAATTGTACCAAAAAGTTCTATGTGGTGGCAATGTACTTTTTGGTTTTCAAATTGTACTAAAAAGGCACAATTGTGGCAACTTTATCATCACTGGCGTAGGCGTCCTGACAATAGTTATGGCAATTCATTTTGAGCAAAATGTCGGAGTGAACGTTGTTTCGCGCGAGCTATTTAAGCTAAAAACTAAAAAAAATAATAAAACAGAGACAAAGTTACATACACATCAGCGTCTCTTGTGTTATTTTAGTTCTTTTGTTATGAATTTCTCTTCTTTCTTGCACAAGACGTCAAAATTATTGTCTGCATTCGTCAAATAATTCTCCGATTTACTGTCTTGAAAATAATCAAGACAGCGATTGATACAATTGGAAAAGTATGCATGTATTAGTGAAAACGTGTGCATGTATTCCCTTCAAACCATTATTTCAGAGTATTCTGCATTGTAAAGAAATTTTAAAGAATTCGTTAAGATTTAATTCGACTTTTTGCCGATTTTTCTAAAATGAAATAAATTACGCACACTTCCATTCTTTTACGAAATTTCGGAAGAAAATCGGTGAAGAAATGAAAATAATGCTGCTTTGTGAAGAATTTCTTGCAGACTTTTTTCAGAATTTTCTTTATTTTTCGTACAGAAATTTCTTTACGAGTTCGTGTCAACCTCTTCATATAATTTTCTTTGAAGATTCGGAAAAAAATCGTTACAGAAATCAGATACTCCTAAAGATTTCGTTAAGATTTCGGGAACTTTGGTTTGCAGGGTTGCTACTGTCATGACCAGGGAATGGATTTTCAGGACCTAAAAACCTATAAAAAAGGCAAAATAAAATAACGAAATAGGCTGGAAAAGGCAAAATAAAATAGCGAAAAAGGCACTAGGTATTGCAAAAAAGGCAAAACAAAATAGCGAAAAAGGCCGGAAAAGGCACTAGGGATTGCAAAAAAAGAAAAATAAGGCACTAAAAAAAGACAGAAAATACGAGGAACAATCAAAAAATACATTTATTTTAGAAATGTTTATATTACAAGTAAAAAGAGAAAAACTATGAACTACACCTTTTCCAATAGTACTTTCGAAAGTATCAGTTTGATTTTAGAAAGCATCAGTTCGATTTTAGAAAGTATCATATGCATTTTAGAATAGTCAAATGTTATTTAGAAGGCGTGATATGTACTGTAGATTTATCAAATGTACTTTAGAAGGCATCATTTCAATCTTAGAAATCGTCAAATAAAGTTCAGATTAATCAGTAAGTCTTTAGAAGACATCAATGTACTTTTGAAGCAAGCAAATGTACTTTAGAAAGAATCAAATGTACTTTCGAAAATATCAAATGTACTTTAGAATCATATTCTAAGGCTCATTTTATAGTGTTTATATTAGAANAGGCTCATTTTATAGTGTTTATATTGCACCTAACATTTTTTTTTTAAAGATTAACACATGTATATAGGTTGTAGTAATGATTTTTATTGAAGTTTTATATTATAACAAAGATCTAATGTAACGAACAGTTTTCACTGTCCAACTGGCATATTGTCAAGCGAAATTACAGCAGCTTGGAACGATGTACTGTGCTGTATCGATCTAGCGCAATCTCCACCATTAACAGCGGCGGCAGCGTCTTTTATTAAGCCCTAAATACTGCAACCTTTGCTCAATAACACCCGGTCCAATCACGTCTGGAGTCTGTATATTTGACTTTAAATTCGCCTTTATTTTTCCCCATATTATCTCTATGGAGTTAAGCATAGGAGAATATGGTCCAAGCCGCAATAAAGTGGACTCTTCGCATGCCTCGTGTAGCTTTGAATGGCATGGCGCGTTGTCGCATACAATAACGACATCGGTAAGCTGATTACCCATTTCGCACCACCTATCTTAAACAGAACGGAGCCAAGCGTTTGCGTCCTCAGACTTGAAGGATCCTCTTCTGGTATTCATTTCGACTACACCAGACGCAGAAATAGCCCCAATAAGGTGCACGCTTGGGCCTTTTGCCACTGGTAAAACTTGTACCGCACGTTTTCCAACCTTAGCCCGACCTCGTGACAGCCGACAAAATAAATTAAAATTTGTCTCGTCGATGTATAAAATCTGCTTGCCTTCCTGAATAAATTGATTCAACGTGCATACGTAATCGCGGCGCTTTTCCTTATTTAGCTGCGAATTCATTGATTGAGGTTTCTTATGAATCCCCTTCATCGTAAAAAGTTGTCCTTGTAAATAATTTCCCACGCTGGAATTGCACACATCTTTTCTAGAAGTTAGTTTAATTTTTTCACGAATTTTTAGTGAGAGTGATAGTGGTATCCTCCTCAATCCATTGGACCATTACTGTAACTTCATTGTCCGACAGCGCTTTTTCTTTTGTACCGCCTCGCCTTAGTGCTTGAGGAGTGCCAGAAGAAACCCATACGTAAGCCGTTTTATATTTTACATTTAAGGACTCCGCCAGCTGCACCCAATCAAGGCCTTTATTGGCTGCCTCCACAATTCGCTTCCTGTCTTCAGTAGAGTATTTTATGTCGGCACCTCGCTCAACTGATTCGGCCAATTAAAGAAATTGATGCAATAATTCTTTAAATAAAATAATTGCTTTGCATTGCTTACCCCTTACATCGCTTGGACAAATTGGACAATTTGTTGTGGTTAGAGCTGTAAAAGTAACGAAATTTCGGATACCCGTATGTATTCGTTACTAACAGTGGCTACACACGACGAACATATCCGCGCGCCTTGTGGGTCATGTTCGTCGTTTGTAGCGTGGTTTGCGAGCATCGCATTGGAAACAAAAACAACAACCTCATTTTGTGTTGATGCTTAGGGACACGATATCGAACCGAAAGTATCGATATGGTACTCATTTAAAGTATCGCTTTAAAAATATCGGGTACCCATTAATATCGGAATAAAAAGACTCGATATTCCAAATATCGATACCAAAAACCAAAAAATTTATCTGAATATAGGTCTCGCATATAGGCCGCTGGGGTGTAGTTTTTAGAAGTGCGCAAACCTTGAAAATGAAAAACAGCTTCCCATAAAGTACAATCGCCGTTCAGAGTCGACATAAAACTCTAGGCACCCCCATTGTGCCACAACATTAAGGCCCACGCGACAAATCGGAGAAGAAGTTCAGCCAAACACTAACATATTCTGTAAGCGCCGGACTTTATTATTATTACAACACGTAGAGATTGAGGTGTTGACTTAAACACCGAGGCCGCGGGTTCAAATCCCCCCACATGCAATCCAAACCATAGTACAAATTTAGTAAAAAGCTAACTCAAATTCCAAGATTTGTCTTGCGTGACATTTCGAT
>NW_016157872.1:109249-125560 GCF_001687245.7 Rhagoletis zephyria
CGACTAAACGGGTTTGCATGAAATTTTTCACACAGATATCATAAGCCTAGGTTAGAAAGTTAAGAGTTGCCACCTGTTAGAAATGTTTAATTTAATTAATACGCGGAAATGAGTGAACTGATTTGCATGGAAGTTTTCACACAGATAGCTTATGACCTAGACTGGAAAATAGGCTACTTTTTTAAGAATTGGCACCTGTTTGAAAATGAAATATAGTTCAAAGATGGTTTATGACCTGGATTAAAAAATAGGCTACTTCCTTAACCGGTTTTCCGATCAGAGCGAAATTTAGTACACTTACTACGGATCGGACTGAAAGTAAGTCCGATAACTCAAGGCCCCTCCCATACAAATTGGAATTTTTATATTACATACATATCTCTGGAAGTATTTGTGGGAGAGAACTGAAACTTGGTATAGTGATATGTATGTGAAATCAATGTTGGCATTAATCGATTGATGTTTTAATCAGTTAGTTAATTCGATTAAATTCAATCTGATTACAGCTAATCATGATTAATTTTATTCTGACTAAACAGTTAATCGTAACCGCGATTAAAAAATTAAGTTTTAATCGTTAACTCTTAATTTGATCAAGTAGGTTTAGTGATTAATTAAGTTATGCTGGAATTTCCCTGTGCACACACAGCAAGTTAATCCGGTATGGCTAAGTCGGGCTTCCTCATCAATCTAAGCAATTTGGTGTGCACAAACGTTTTACAAACTAGGTTTGTAAAAGTTCCCAGTTTATGTATTACTAATAACCAGGGAACGGATTTTTAGGACCTAAAAACCTATAAAAAGGCAAAATAATATAACGAAATAGGCTGGAAAAGGCAAAATAAAATAGCGAAAAGGGCAGGAAAACGCACTAGGTATTGCAAAAAAGGCAAAAAAGGCAAAACAAAATAGCGAAAAAGGCAGGAAAAGGCACTAGGTATTGCAAAAAAAGCAAAATAAGGCACTAAAAAAGACAGAAAATACGAAGAACAATCAAAAAATATATTTATTTTAGAAATGTTTATATTACAAGTAAAAAGAGATTTCCGCGTATTAATTTAATTAAACTTTTTTAAGAGGTGGCAACTCTTCTAAAAAATTTGCCTATTTTGCACTGTAGGTCATACGCTCTCTGCTTGCAAAATTTCACGCAAATCCATTCAGTCGTTTCCGCGTATTAATTTAATGAAACTTTTTTAACAGGTGGCAACTCTTAAGAAAAGTAGCCTATTTTCCAATCTAGGTNGCAAATTTTCATGCAAATCCATTCAGTCGTTCCCGCATATTAAATAAATTAAACTATTTTAACAGGTGGAAACTCTTAAAAAAATAGCCTATTAACCAATCTGGCCCATAAGCTATCTGCGTACCAAATCCGTTCAGTCGTTTCCGCGTGATGATTTCCCAAACATCCAAACATACAAACTTTCACATTTATAATATTAGTAAGATTAATATCAAAAATGTTAAAAAACAGCATTTTTGTGAAAGTATTAGCAAATTTAAGTGCATCTAAAGTTTCTGAGGCGTTGTTTACTTTTACTTGAAAATTGTCAAAATCGGAATCGGCTGTTTCTGGAACGTGCCACATTTGTTCGCTACTTCGTGATGTGATAAAAAGTAAAGCTGACAACTTCAATCTTGCACTTTGTTATACTAAAATGAAATTTTTTTAGAGTCTAATAAAAAAGTTTGCAATTTTTTTAATTTTTGTACAAAGTTTGATCTAAACCCAGAGATCTACTACATTTTTTTGAAATCTACCACATTTTTTTTGCAGATTCTACCACACAGAATATTTTTGAGTCCGATCACTGGTACACAGAAGCCAAGCAGCGAATTTCGATTCATCATATTTCATATTTAGAAATTATGAAATCGAGCCCTAACCGCCAAAATAACGTAAGCGGCATTTATTTTCAAAATTTTCGTTTTGATGCAGAAATATTCCTGCCGCCATCGCCCAGCAGAGCGATAGAAACAGGGTTGCCACTGACGAAAAAAAATATTTACCATCCACTTGAAATAAATCTACCAAATCTGGGAAATATCTACCAATAACTTTTTTATAATTATTTTAACAAAAACCATAGTTTTGTTATTTTTTTATTTATTTTAATTAAAACTATAGTTTTTTTATTTTTTTTTTAGTTATTTCTATAAGAATTATAATTGTTTTTAAGAACTTTTTATTTAACTAGTTATACGGTATTTGAGTCATATTATTTGCCTATTCTCAGTTTCCTTCAACCAAAAGCGGGAGTGATGAAACTAAAGGCAACAATGAAACTTCATTATTAGAAAAACTTCAACTCGAGTTATTATAGACAAATAATGTGACTCTAAAAAGTGATTTTTTTTTATTCGCAATATTTTTCGAGTAAATTTTTTTAATTGCTTTAACTAAATCCAAAAAAATCGAGGATTCAAACTATATACAACATATAGAAAAATTCCAAAAATTTTCGTCTAAATTTCGAATTTTTTTGCTCTGAATTTTTAGAACAATATAAGGTATGGAGTTTTAAAGCAAATACTATTTGAGTATAGCCAACAATGCAGCAGCTTAAAATTCCCGTTGATTTTATTTTTTTTTCCATTAATAAAAAATGGCGTTGATTTATTTTTTTTTGCGAACAATCATAGTGCGTAATTACATACCTGTAAATTTTTTCTTTATATTTAAATAATCATTTAAAATATTTAGACAATCAAAAGCTCCTCTTGATTCCAGTAAAATTAGTTTTGAATGGAGCGCGATATGTTCGCCTTATATCGATATACATTTATACGTATGTAATTATATAAAAAGCATGCAAAGAAATTTATAATATATTTAAAGATAACTACGAAAAATAAATCGGGAACGGAAAGTTATTCAAAAATCTACCAAAATGAGAAAGAATTTACCTTTTTACCAACCCAAATATTTTCTACCAATTTTGGTAACAATTTACCGAAGTGGCAACCCTGGATAGAAATAACAACCATATTCTGTTGCCCTCACAAAAATCACCACACTCACTATTGTGAGGTTTCTGACTATTGTGAGGTTATCCCTATGCTGGCGTAAATTCGAAAGCTCAAACGCTCACAATTGTCAGAAAATTTATGATGTACGAATGAGACCCTCACAAGAGAAAAACAGCCGATTTTTATTGAGCAATTGAATAATGTTTTGTTAATTTTCGGTCGCTATCAGTGCTTATGTTAATTTTTTTTTTAACTAAAAGTATATTCAGTAATGACGGGAGTTATTGCTTCTTTTTGCGGCACTTTCGGAAGAGGCATACTATTTCATTTCCATACAAACTTTTGCACCAAATTGTGGATTGCAAACTGTGTGAAGTACTGGAGCTACACCTGCTTTGTTATTTCTTTTTGAATTCGCCTAGAAAATAAATAAAATCGGTAACTATCAAAAAAATAAACAAATTGCAAAAATATTTACTTTTCCTGTTGTTCAGCATCCATCTTTTGTATTTATTTTATTTACGAACCAGCTGTTAGACAGCAAAATGCTTTTCACCTCGTGTGGTGATTTTGTTGAGCTTTTTTCTTATGAGGTGTGGGCAAGAATAACCTCACAAAATAGACCTCACAAGAAATCTCACAAATTTTTGCTCACAACTCAGTTGTGAGGTTTTATTAGAATAGGGCTGTTAATCTATCGCCACGAAACGCCGCCGAGCGAACTTCGCATTTCGCTTTGGCTGTATTCAATTTCGTATGCCGGCGGGTGTTCTAATTTTGACAGCGGTAATTTCGCTATGGTGAGTTCGCCGGCATTGTGTTTCCACGGTGAGTCTGCTTGCAGATTTCACCAAGGTAACTTTATGTTCGGCTGTGGGTGGTTTTTCTTAGTAATTTTAGCACGCATCCCCAAAGCAAAAAGTGTTGTGTTTTTCTTAGATTGGTGTTTGCATGCATTTGCGACGATTCAAACACAAAATAGTGCGACCCTATATAAGAACTAGAGTTTATTGTTCAAAGAACTTTCAACAAGCCGCAATATCCGTTATGCGGTTATGCCTACGTATTTTTAATATAAGCAAACTGTATTTTCCAAGCCGTGTCAATTTAAAAAAAATATATAAAATGAGCTGCTTGCTGACCAGCGTTCAATAATTTTGTAATAAGTTCCACGATTTTTATAAAAAAGTGCACAAATTGCATGCCATATTTTTTCTATATAAAGAAATCGTTATAGAAATTTAAATGCTGGTTTATACGCAAAAATACTTAATGAATAATATTTATAAGTTATATTCTATTTTTAGCACTTAATTCCTATTTATATGAAAATAATAAAATCTAAACACCGAAATCATCTGGCCGGCCAGCATTTCAAAGATTAGATTCCAATAAAATTGTGTCCAGGTATTAAACAAATGAGTTAAACCTATTTAATTTTTTTCAATTTTACAAGTTTTAAATTTTTCGTACGGAAAAGTTTCTATAAACTAGCTACTAAAAACTTCCACGATTCATTATTTCACTATACATATAAGCAAAATAGGGCAAAAGACACACATGCACGAAAAATACCAGTTTGTCGATGTTCAGACACGAAAACTTTTGTTGCGGAAACTCGAAGCTTGTAAGGGAGAGAGCGACGAGGAAAAGGGACGGGTACCGAGTCGCCCGTAGTCGGGAAACACGCTTTGTGCTCTCGTTCGTCTGAGTAATTCAAGTTGGCGGTTCACAGCTGACAACAATAAGTAGTACATTTATAAAAACGTGGCAACCATAACTGAGCGCGACGCACCATTTCCACGACAAATCAGATTGTGTTGGTGTGCCCAGCACTGATTTAGACCAGTGGTGCACAGCGCTGGCAGAGCTTCCAATACAAGCGCAAAATTTTTGTCTCAGTATGTGTGTACTCAAAAAAACAACTTGCGCATGAGTAGTGATGTTCCGATACCAGTACTTAGAAGTATATACTCGAGTACCTCTACCAAGTACCGAGTATTTTTTGTACTTCGATACGCGCGTGCAAGTACTTCATGGGTATCGAGTACAAAGTGCAAGTATTTACTTGTTTGCTAAATTTGGGAAAATCAACTGAAAATAGTCTGTGTTGTAGTTTCTGAAAAAAAGATTAACCACTTTGTCTTGCTAGGCTGAGAACTAAAATAACGCTTGGAAATGGAAAACAAAAGTCGTAATTAGCGCAGGATGTGGAGCCAGCGTGCGATTTTCGTCAGCATCGTCTAGAATTCATTTTGAAACAGAAGAATCAAACACAAGTAAGCGATTAGCTTTCTTATTACTTAACAACTCCTGTTTCAGCAGTTTCAAGCAGCCCCATTTCGAAATAGGTGGATATCAAAAGGCATTTTTCCGCTCTTCAAAAGCCTTTCTCCACTGTATGTTGTTATATTGTAAACGGTCGTTGAACTAAAATTTCTCGACTGAGTAAATACTTTCGAGTACAAGTAGAATCGAGTATTCCCTAACGATACTTTGAGTAGCATCGAGTATTCTTTTCGATACTTTTAATGAGTACAGGCATCGAGTACATGGTGGTATCGGACGAACACTACGCATGAGCCACAGTATATACAGTAATAAACCTTTTCGCAGTTTTTCACCAATTGGTCCTTGAGGAGTACTTTTGGGTTGTGTGCAGCGTTTTCGTTTTGCGCGCACGGCAACACTTACTGTGGGGAATTTCGCCTCATGATTAGAAAAAGGTCCTTTCGAGGATAAAATATATATAATTGTGTTATTTATGAACAAAATTTAGGTTAAGTACAGTATCAATGCTTAATTAAGAATAATATCAATAGTTAATAATTAACGCTTATGTTTCTATAAACTGGAAACTCACGTTGTACATATATTAAAGAACGTGAATTTATCAAGGAAAACTCTAAATTTCCGAATATATTGAAGTATTTATTCCAAAACAAAAAAAGGGTTTGCTTAGTTATAGAGATTTCAATGCCTGCCAGCGCATCCGCCCAGACAGCTCATTAAGCACACCCAAGTTTGAGCGGAAGTCATCAAAAAAAACTTAACATCAAAGTTTAGAATGTCACAAATATGAATCATACACAAATACAATAGCAATTGCTATGAATTGCTACCGTATAAATTGAAGATAAGCATTTGGTTGGAGACCAGCGTTGCCAGGTTGACGTTTTTAACGTCATTTGGACGTTTTTTGTATCCTGTTGACGTCTGGACGTTTTTTGTATAAAAAATGACGTTTTTTAACTTCCCAGTAATTTTCCTCCATGCACAATATCGCACGTTTAATATAACGAAGTATTTCAAAATTTCAATTTTGTGGGATAACGCAATCAATTCATACAGTTGATATACAAAAAGACAGATGGAAAGACACATATCTTCGGCATATTTGGGAACATTGCTTATCTGTTATACTGAACATATTCTACTTATCAGCTTAATAATTGCATAATGAGATCTCCAAAAACGTAAATTTTGAGTTACATCTCTATATTATTAAACGTGCGATATATTCAATGTGAAGCGTACTATTTGTTTGTAGAGTAAATACTTACGCTCACACTTTCGGCAAATTTGTTACTAAATCTCGTAAGTAGAACTGATTTTGAATTATTTTCTGAATAAATCTTTACAAGCTTTGGTTTTTGCACCAGCTGCTTCAAAAGATATTTATTCTTTGGACACAGATGACTTAACCCTTTCACTACTAATGTTCACTTTGCAAGAACGGTTATTTTAAATTTGAAGTTTTTTAGCATTAATTTTGGTGAAAACGGAACGAACGGTATATTGCGAGTATAGAAGTGCAATTTCTGCAAAATGTATTTTATTTTTGCTAGTAATGTACTGACTTTGGAAGAGGAAGGTTGTAAAATATTATTTGGCTTGTTTATTCGAAAATTTTAAATCCTAAATAAGTATTTGTAAATAATTGTGTAAACGGTGCTTTTTCGCTTAATTTTTGCTCATTGAACGAGTGTAAGCAGAAGTAGATCGAATTTCAGGTAAGTGTTTTAGGCACCAAAAACCAGATGTCCTTTGTAATGGACATGAGTAGTAAAGAGTTGTAAATTATGAGTAAATAACATGGCTTTCCACGCATAGGGAATCATGCATAGACGCAAAGCGTTTGGCAAATATTACTGAGTAAATCGATGTTCAGTGGCGCCATTCTCGCAGTAATAAACGAATTGCTGATTTTTTGTTTGTTCCGCCTGTACAGTAGAGTGGTCCAAAAAAATTAAGTTGGAATTTTAATGCCGGCACCCCCTAGGATTGTTCTACATCGAAAAAAAATATACCCCTATTTTTTTATTTTGAAATCAAAAAATATTTAGGGGGTGATCAAAGCGCTCAAAATTTTCCATGTATTTTATATGGAGAAAAAACCATTTTTCGTAGGAATGGTATAAAACTCTTAAAAATCAATATTTTTCAATCGGAAAACTGTGGTTCTCTTCAGGAGACTTCCAGTATTAATATCCAATTGTTTATTTAACCATTTTTTGTGATTAAAGATTTTTCCATTGCATTTTCTAGGGGTTTTGGAGGACCTATAAAATATAGTTACTATGAAAAAATGGTTAAAGAGACAATTGCATATTATTACTGGGAATCTCCTGAAGATAAGAAAAGTTTTCGGATCGAAAACTGTTGATTTTCAAGAACTCTACACTATTTCTACGAAAAGTTGTTTTTCCCCCATATAAAATACATGGAAAACTTTGAGCGCTTTGAGCACTCCCTATTTTTATTTTTTTTTTCAAAATAAAAAAATAGGGGTATATTTTTTTTCGATATAGAACAATCCTAGGGGGTGCCGGCATTAAAAATCCAACCTTATTTTTTTTACATACATTTCTGGACCACTTTACTGTACAGTTGCCTACAGCAGTCAAAAGTGAATACGAATATTTTCAAAAATATTTACCGCCCCAATTTTTTGAAGATGTTTCCAATTTCACTAATATGTATAGTGTGCAGAAAGAATCTAATTTTCGGCCCACTAGTCCAAGAGAAATTCGGCAATTCTTCGCTTTACATTTTATGATGGGTATATTGAAGTTTCCACGGGTAGCAATGTTCTGGGAGAAAGGTACAGCATTGCCAATTTTCACTAGTAATATGACACGAAATCGTTTTTATGCGCTACGAACACATTTGCATTTAGTGGATACTTATCTGCCCCCAAAAAACAATGACAAACTTCATCGAGTGAGACCAATTATGGATGCGATTCGGAAGCGATTATTGGAGCACCAGTTGGAGGAAACCCTTTGCGTTGACAAACAGATTATACCATTTACAGGGCACATGGGAATGAAGCAGTATATACGTGGTAAACCTTGTCCATGGGGAATAAAACTCTATGTGCTTTGTGGAAAAAGTGGAATGCTGTATGATTTCATTGCTTATCAGGGCTCATCCACTGAAATTGAACCAAGCCTTATCAATAAACATGGTTTTGGTGCTTCCATCACATTACAGCTGCTAAAACGAGTGCCCCAAGATTCAACTGGTCACCAAGTTTACACAGATAATTTCTTCACCGCGTATTCTCTACTTGAAATTTTGGGGAAAAGGAAAATTCTAGCAGCTGGCACAATACAGATGCTGTAATGTGAAAGAAAGGTCGCGGCTGTGCTGAACAAGTGGTGAGCCGAGATGGAAAAGTTATTGTCACAAAATGGTTCGACAACAAAGGAGTTTACTTAGCATCCAACTTTGTGGGAATTGGCATCAAAGACAAAGTAGAACGATACGAGAAAAAAGAAAAGCGGTATTTTGAGATTGATAGACCTGAAGTTGTGCAGCTGTATAATTAATGTAATGGGTGGCGTAGATCTTCTTGATCAAATGGTGCAGTATTACCGTATTTTCATAAAATCTAAAAAGGACCCTACGAGTTATTATGAATTTCTTTGACATGGCAATAGTGGCGAGTTGGTTCGAGTATAAAGCGGATGTAGATACAAATGATATACCTAAGAAATACCAAATGGACTTACTTGTCTTTAGAAAAGGATTGGCTAATACTCTTGCAACAATTTCTTCAACATTTCAAAATGAAAACCGACGGGGTCGTTCCTCAAACACCTTTAGCGAAGATGAGCAGCAAGCTCCTAAAAGATTGAAGTACTTCAACCAACCACCAACTGACACGCGTTATGATCAAGTCGGTCACTTACCGAAGTTTGATTATTTACAAAATAATGCAGTTCGCTGCAAGAAGGAGGGATGCAAGCAAAAAACTTACTTTTGCTGCGCAAAATGCAACGCCCATCTCTGCATTCGGAGAAATTCTGACTGTTTTTATGAATATCATACAAAACAATTAACTACAAATAAAATATTGAACTTATAAACTATTATTTATGGTAATTTACTCTCTAATAAACACTGAATTTAATTAAAAACTTCTATTATTTCTCATCTCTTTTCAAAATTTTGTTAAACTCGGTGCATTTAAACTTGACTACCTTCACTACTCATGTCCAGTCAGGTGGACATCTTATTGAAGCCACGCCCATATAGGTAGGCGATTTTTGTTTTTACAAAAGTCTTACCAGAGCTCATTATAATAACTACTACTGCTTAGAAATAAATTTGTATTACGCACTAGCTGGCGGTAGTGAAAGGGTTAAATATGATGCAAATCAAGCGTACGCGCATTTTTTTGATTCTTGGACTAAGGATCCCGCGTTCAAAGGCCGGTTGTGTAATCACTTGAGGTTACGAGGCTTATTGCAATGTTTGCAATTTAACATTAAAAGCCAAACAAGGAAGAGCTGATCTATTGCAACACTGGCACATTATTGCCCTGAAATTTAATGGGCTATCAAACTGCATACTCAAAAAAATTCTAAAAGATCTGAATAAAAAGTCGAAAATCTAGCTGAAACTTTGCAGATTTTTTATAGTTTTTGCACAAAGTTTGAAATGTGGATTTATATTTTGTTTGTTATATAATGAGCTATGCATTAATGGGAAAATAATAAACATTAAATAAACAAAAGGAAAACAGCCACAGTCGATCAAAATATTGATGACTTAATCAGCTGATCACAAGTATGTATAAAATGATTTTTATATTAACAATCTCAAACCAGTTTACAATAGTGGTATTCACTAAATTGAGCAATTCTAATGAATTCCACTCTAATGAATGTTAAATGTGCTCTATCGAAATGCCATTTTAATATACCTTACGTTCATATGTATGTATGTTCCTTTGTATACAATAAAAGTTTAATAAGAACAATTCTTTGTGCATACATTTGGAAAAGACGTTTTTGGGTAGGAAATGACGTTTTTTCAGACCACGAGGGACGTTTTCTCATGCCGAAGACCTGGCAACACTGTTGGAAACTGCGTTGGTTATTGTGGTCATAAGTTCAGCCAACACATTCAATGGACCTGAGCACACTAGCCTGCTCAGTCGGACTGAGCAGTCCACCACTCGAACGCACCATGAACCAAAAAGACAAGATCACGACAGCAGAAGAGTGGCCCGTTATAATCGCACTTATGAAAAAAGTAGCCGTTTGTTTACATTTGTTCGTTGTTTACAATTTGGTGGTGGCTTTTTACTGCAATTTTCTTAATTTTCGCTTGTGACAACGTGTGCACACATAAGGTAAAGAATAATTTAACACAACGACATGATTTATAGGAGAATTTGCATAATAAAAATGATTATTCATGCGTTCAACAATTACGCGTTTTTATTTGTTCTTTTCGTTGTTTACTTCTTACAACAAAGATGGCGTCGAGATTTCAACACCTAGAAAATAACTTTTTTCTTTCTTTCCTTAAGGCGTGATCTTGTGTCTTTCGTTCATGCGAACGCACACTGGACTGGGCAGTCGGCCGAAAACAGGTTTCAGTTTTATATAAATGAACTACGCATGATTGTGTTAGTGCATGTGGCACATGCAAACAAAACGAAATAGAAAACATATTGTCTATGTGTGCGTGTCAGTCCACCGTCAATCCGCGATTTTCGCGGACTGAAATGAGAGAGGTAAACTCGAACTCTCTTCCCGCTCTTATCCACACAAAACCGGTTTTAGGCGGACTGAGCAGTCCAGTGTGCGGAGGCCCATTGGTCCGTTACCCGGAGCTGCTCCAATATCATGAATAGATTTTAGTGAGCCTCACAAGCCACTGCCTCTGGATACAAACTGGATATCTTTTTAAAATGATAAGAAAAGTGTTTGTTTACAAAATTATCGGCGCGGTTGTGCTGATTACGGTTGTTGCTCCCTTTCATACCACAATAGTTTTGTATGCAACTCTGAATCAGCAAAATTCATGCTCCTTCGCATTATCAACCCTGATCAGATTTTACCCCCGAGGAGTACTAAAAAAGGTTTTTTACTGTATATACTGTGGCATGAGCTGCGTACTGCATGAAGTGCGAACGCAAACTGGCGGGCTGCCATGATTGAGAGAAATAGAGATTGCGCCAATCGCGGTACCGCTAATCCGCTCTTTGTGATTTTGACGGAATCAGCTGTGTGCGTGACGTCATCATGGTGCAATTCTTGATTGTGAGCATACGAAAAAACCAAATAATTTAATTTTAATATTTGTGCGTTAATATTTCTGCGTGGATTTAAACAATTATTGAGACATTACAAAGCAAAATGAAGTGTGCCGGAGCAAAGTGTAATAGTGAAAACAAAAGGAAAGCGTGCGATATAAGTTTTTTTTTCGTTTCCAACGGACGCAAATCTGGCGTAAAAGTGAAAGCAGTTGTGCCGGCGAGGAGATGCATTAAACACCTAATCGAGCTTTGTGCTATGTGTGTGAGCTATGAGCTTCTACATGGAACTATGTTGGCCTTTCCTTGGTGAATTGTAGTAGGTATATTTCCATGGTGAATGTAGACAGTTGCTGGTTTAGTTTTCTAGTAATGGCATACATATAAAAGTAGTTTCTACAGTAAATAGATACATGGACTTCACGACCTACTTATTTTTGTTAGTACCTGATTCTTTTTAGTGGTGGTATGAGGTAATGCACCAGTGGATAAGGTCGCCAGGCGCTAGTTCCAGCGGCATCTTACCGCGCAGTTACGTACCTAATACAAAACAGTGCCCAAATTATTATACATTTAAAAGTTCGGCTTATATTATGTTTTACTTGCATAGATTATTTGTTTCCAAAGAAGCCACACTCATTCATCCTCTCAGAAATGGTGCAAAAGTCATCAAATAAAGGCTGTGGAGTCAACAGCTGCGGAGTTTATGGTGGTTGGCTACCGTCCACAAATATAAATATGCACCCGGCATGGCTTTTTACAATGGCGAGTCCAAAAATTCACTTTGCTGCACACCTTCGACATGAAATTGCAAACACTGTTAACACATCCATTTTTTCATGTGCTAAAAATCATACTTACCTAAAGGGGTACATGTCCAAAATTATTGCTATGTGTTCCTAATTAATCAATCTTTGTATATTTATTGATTCCTAAAAAATTGGGCTATGTAATATTAAAATTAACACATTTTTCAGCATTGTTTACATATTTTTATATGCGTTTTGGCATTTCTCTCTCGCAATTGCACAAAGATGACGTCACGCACGACTTGTACGCGAAAGCCGAGTGGCTCCATTTGGCTCACATGTGCACCACTAATTTTGACCAAGAATCAGTGTTGCCGTTTTGGTTACTTTTAACTAATTTTGGTTATTATTTTCTTGCCTGTGAAGTTGTTAAGATCTTTCCCGTTTCGGTTATTTTTTAATATTTACTGTAGTTTTTAATTGACATAGGCCAGCTACACCTGTAGAGGTTGAGGAGAGTAGCAACAGCAGTGGTAGCCCCAGCAGTGAAACCAAGTAAGAATATTTGGAATGAATGTATTAATATTACTTACATGTGTATGTATTTGTTTTATAACATACAGAATACATAATATACATGGTCGGCTAAAGACTACTTCAAATGAATACATACTTAGATAGTACATATGTAAATACCTCGTATATGCGGAATCCAATACCACGTCATGTATGTACAAAAAAAAGGAATTTGGTTATTCTTTTTCCATTACTGTTTACTTTATTAATTTAAGTTAAGATTAATAATAATAATCTTATAGCAAGTTGGTTCAGTGAAAATACCATTCCATGGTTTTGAAAAAATCGGTTTTTCGCACTTTTGTAAAATTTATTTACCAATGGTATACGCGGTACTCCGCTTGGCGTATACGAGGTATTTCGCGCTGAGCGACGATATAGTTCAATAAGTCCAATTTTTAATTGTTTAGTCTTAATCTTAAAATATATACAATGTGGTTGTTCACGCTGATTAGGTATTTCATTGATTCTTACTAGAGGTATACGCCGCCGAGCCCCGCCGCCACCGCCGATTTTTGTCATTCCTCACGCGCCGCCGCCGAGTTACGAAAATATCGGCGCGGCGGCGGCGGCGTTCGGTGCCTAAGGAATTTTGTACAAAATTTTCATGATGTATGTATATTGAAATACATCGTTTGAAGGAACTAAATACTACTCGTTTAAAAACACAATTTTACGAAATGAAAGTTACTTTTTTAAAGGAGTTTTTTTTTTTTTGAATAATTTGGGCCACTGGACAAACAGAGCGTAACTCAGAAAAAACATAGGTAACATATTTTTCGATCGAAAGCGTTTATTACAGTTAAATTAGAGTCGAATACTGGTAATCTAACGATTTTTTTCCACAGTAGACAACTCTTTCCAATACTACAACAACAAGAAAGTTATATCACATCAAAAACTTTAACGCCAATATCTCAGTAAGCAGTTTTAACCGAAGCAGCTTCTGTTCATCTAACTCATTCCATCCAACTCCTCAATTATTAGAGATAAAACAAAGACAAGTTGATTTTCCTGAACATTTTTTTTTTTATATTTTAAACAGACTTTAAATAAAGAGCAAACACCTTTTTTGCTAATTTTTACATTCGTAAATATGTAAATATTTTATTCTGGGGTCCCACATACGTATACAAGTACTAGGTGGCTGTGTGAAAATTACGTTACCATTCCTTAATGGTGGTCAAACCCCAGGAAGGGTTTGCTCCCTCGCTTCGCAACGTTTTCTACAAAGGGTTAAAGTTCCCCCTTTTTGGTAAAAAATAGTATTATTTTTCATTACATTCGGTTCTCCTTAGAAAAATTTGGGGCTTAATATTTTAGTGAAGAGAACATACAGAGTCATGTGTATATGTATGTATATACCTCAGACCTTCTTCTGTTCGTCCATCGTAATTTAAATTTAAAACTAGTTCAATGAATAAATTAAATAGAATTATAATCTGAATTGGGTGAATGCCTAACGCTGACGAGATGACATGATAAGATTAGTAGCCTCATGGCTCTTTGGAATCTACCTCATGGGCAGTAGCGCCGGCGTGTCCTGACGCGCCGCCGTCGCCGCCGCCGCCGCAAGGCCTGTCGGCGTAAACCTCTCATTTTTGCTGGGTAACGCAGCGCGGCGTTGCTTCATTGCGAAGAAGATGGGGAAGAAGAAAGAGTTGACAATTTGAAAACAATACCAACAATTCGTCAATATGCGTAAAAGATTTAAAAACTTCGTAAAGCAATAGAAATATGAAAGTGTGATGTGTAAAATGGAGAATCCAAAGCAGCAGCTTATTGTAGAAAACGCTATAAAAGATATGGATCCACGATTCAATAGAGATCCTGGTGAAGCGCGTACATTCGTTCCTGGATCGACATGGTTTTATTAACTTTGGCATTTTTAAACGTTTACGTCCCATACCTACTAAGAAGTTGGGCAAAGTTATAGTAATTGGAGCAGACATCTCAGGGTTAGCGGCTGCCCAACAGCTACAGCAATTCGGTATGGATGTCATTGTGTTATTGTATTTTTCACAAGAGCAATATATTGCTGATTTAGGCGCTACGGTAATAACAGGTGTTTGGGGCAATCCAATGACTATACCAAGCAAACAAATTGGAATGGAGAGAGTGCAGGTTAGACTAGCTATATGGAACTTGTGGAAAACCTGTGCCCAAGCATAAGGACGATAAGGTGAGCTGAAATAATACGTAATAAGTATAGTTTATTTTATAAATATTATTGTTTTTCAGGTGGAATGTGAATTCAATCGACTTCTTGAGTCATCATCATCAGCTAGACTTTATCTACGCCTACGATGACCTATACACGCAGCTATACAGCGATTAGGATTTCAAACTTATTTACCTAATTTTAAATATTCTAATTTAGTAGTCGATAGTAGTGTATGGATGTATGTATATGTATTTACCTATACATATACATAAAAGCAGAAAAACCTTAATAATTAATTTTTATCTTTTAATATATATCAAAAGAAGGGTAAATCGATTATTTTTCTTTTGATTACAATGTCGTTGAAATCGCTTAACTTTTTTATACAAATTTTGCATCTTGTGAAAAGCAGGTATAAAGTCATGAAATTTTGTATAGTTTCGAAAACATCTACAAAGGAAATATAAATAAAAGCAAGGAATGAAACCGATTCAAAATAACGTTCCGGTTTGGGTTTCGGTTTTGCCAAGTGTTTCGGTTTCGGTTTTGATTTCGTTCTTCAAAATTTATTTCGGTTTTGGTTTCGGTTTCGTTCCGGTTTCGGTTTTTCACAGAAATTTTGTTGATATTGTTTAAATCACAATGTCTTAAACGTTGAGGAAAGAAAATCGAAAATTACAGTTCACTGATAATATCAACACTAGGTTCTTTCCCTAACAATCCGGACCGGATTTGGTAATTAGAGAATAAGAGAAACATTTTCTTTCAAAAATGGAACAAAGTTCAGAAGTACGGAAACGCAAAAACCCACATTTCGTGCCCACAAGTCGAGNATAAAAGGAATAATAAATAATAAAGAATAAAGCAATTAAAAATATTTGTTTTCTGTCTTGCCCTTTTAAAACCCAGATACATGCAACGAAGATATTTTTATTTTTTAAACCACAGAATTTATTTAGTTTTTAGCACATTCGGTTATACATATACTTTAGAGATCATGAATTAAATTCATTTTGCATTTGTATACTTTTTTAGTGTACATTCAATTAATTTCGCTTATACNATTTATTTAGTTTTTAGCACATTCGGTTATACATATACTTTAGAGTTCATGAATTAAATTCATTTTGCATTTGTATACTTTTTTAGTGTACATTCAATTAATTTCGCTTATACATACATATACTCTAGAGATCATGAATTAAATTAATTTCGCATTTGTAAACTTTTTTAGTTTACATTCAATTAATTTCGCTTATACATACATATACTTTAGAGATCATGAATTAAATTCA
>NW_016157872.1:128025-128464 GCF_001687245.7 Rhagoletis zephyria
T
Organism: Rhagoletis zephyria; assembly: GCF_001687245.7. Lineage (NCBI taxonomy): Eukaryota > Metazoa > Arthropoda > Insecta > Diptera > Tephritidae > Rhagoletis > Rhagoletis zephyria. The sequence continues at coordinate 128,027 of NW_016157872.1, forward strand.
TGAGTATATATGGAATCAGGGAAAGCTAAATCGTGGACATTCTTAATCGAATATACTCTATCTCTTTAGCAAAAAAAAGGCAATTTCCATAAAATCCGTTCCCTGCTAATAACAATAATTATAATTTATTTATATTATGTGCTTTTTATAAGCGTAAAACACAAAATTAATACTATAACTGGTGTTTGGTTTCAAACTCGGACAAACTGGACAAATTAATCAGATTTTATTTTTAATTGGATTAACGATTAATGTTTGAAATTAATTAAACGTAATCGCAGCCAGCGATTAACGATTAAAAAATTGTTATCATTAATCGTACAGTTGATTACGACTCATTAGATTTAATCGTCAAACGCGATTAACATTTTAATCGTTCATTTTTAATCGTTAATCAGATTGACAGTTTGCCAACACTGTGTGAAATCATGTTCATAT
>NW_016157872.1:128957-132974 GCF_001687245.7 Rhagoletis zephyria
ATTAATTTGGCTTATACATATACTTTAGAGATCATTAATTAAATTTAGTTTAAAAAAAGATCAGGAAGTTGTTTAAAAATCATTGTTACCTAAATTATAGTTTAAAAAAACAATTTGAGATACTTTACTTGCTTTCAGGCTCTCGTGTTTTTCGCTAACAAGTTGTCCAGCGTGCGAAAATATACGTTCACAAGGAACAGATGTTGCGGAAATACACAGTCGTTTTTGACAAGCTGGTACAATCGGGGATAAATATGTTTTCTTTGGTGCCACCACACCAGTGGATCGTTAGGCTCTCCGGAAGAATCTTTCCGCTGTAAGACAGGCCCTGACAAGTATTTATCCACTTCTACAATTGCAGATGCTATCTGATTTCCTGGCCTAGTGTGCTTCTAATCGATCGCTATTTATCCCGCCTACAACCGAATTGCATTGATCAGGATTTTCATCCTTAACAAAATTTTCGCAATTTCGAACAACTGTGTTAGCTATTCTAGAATATAATTTTTGAATATTCGAATTATAAGCCGTTTCGTTTATGAATCCAAATTTTTTGAATCTTGGATCCAAAATTGTTGCTTGCGCAATTAATTCATTTAGTTCAATATCTTTAAACCTTTCATTCAATTCACTTAATAGTCTAGTTAATAGCTTTTCTACAGAGGGAGTTAGTTCCGCAATATTAAAGGATTTCAAATGCTTGGTTAATTGTTTTATATACAATATTAAGGATGATGCACTAATGTGCTTTTCGACACTTATTAAAGCAGTAATAATTTCAAACATTTCCATAATCTTCATAGATTGCTCTGCTACTAACCAATCCTCGCTAGATAAAAGATTGATTGTAAGTAATTCTTCGTTTCTGACCGGCATAGACGATTTTACCAAAGCTAAAGTGGTAATAAGTGCATCCTTAAGAACTAAAAATCTTTTTAACATCCCATAAGTGGAATTCCACTGTGTAGGTACATCGTTGATTCTAACGTAGCTTTAAGTTTTGAATGAGCATGACTACTCTTTGAAAAAAACATAACAATTGATTTGACTTTACATAAAACAGGTTATATTTCCTTCAATCCTGCTTCTGCAACTAGATTTGAAGAATGTGCAAAGCAACACCAATGGCGCCAGCCTCCACGCGAACCGCTGCTTTCATATTCGCAGCATTATCAGTTACCACATCAGTAACTTTGTTAAAAATTCCCCACTCATTAAAAATTTCATTAATTTTTTTTGTAATGTTTTCGCCAGTGTGCCTTTCCGCATAAGCACTACAGGCTAGTAAGTCCGACGCTAGAAATGTTCTTTTTTCTTCTTCTACAACATAATGAGCGGTAACGCTGAAAAAGCTGTCTTGAGCACGAGAAGTCCACCCGTCCATAGTTAAGCATATGGCATAAGCTCTTTCTAACCGCTTTTTAACAATTTCTACTGTATCGTTGTATGTGGCAGGAATCAATGAGGAAGAAATCGTTTTTCGGCTTGGAAGCTTGTAATTGGGATTCAAGAGAAACACCAACTTCTTAAATTCTATGTCTTCTACTACACTGAAAGGATGATATTCGCGGGTGTTATTGTTGTTGACTTCACTGTTGTTGTTGACTTCACTGATGTTGTTGTTGAGCTCACTGCCTTCGATGTCAATAAGTACTTCTTCTATAGGTTGGGCCAGTCTAGAGATTCTCTGGAACTGGTGTCGTCTGTTCATGTGACGAATAAGACCGCAAGTTGATTTATTTGACACCGACAACTGCTGACCACACAACTTACACTTAACCCTCTTATCGTTCTCTTCCGAGAAGTGCAACCACACGTCACTCTTCTTATTAGATGACATATTTTATTATTTTTGTTGTTGTAATGAAACGCCAAGAAAGTTTGAATATAAAAGGTAGCTTTAGTAATCGGGGACCCAACGAGTTAAGGCAGTTTTCTATAGCTTTAATTAGTAGTATGCTTGTGAACAAGGATGTTGTGGAAGAGTTAAATTTACTCCGCGAGATTTGCTTTGCTTATGATAGCAAGGCAGTCGAAATAGTTTTTGAATTGGGCAACGTCTGTAGATTACAGCTTACATAAAGGAAGATCGGCCTTAAATACGCTCCTTTCTTCTGTAAGAAATGAGGAATTTGAATGAAAAATATTAGTAAGGAATAGTACAGGTTACCTACTGCTGATCATGATGATTGCAAATACCGACAATTTTATTGGCCACGTCGTTTATGTTCACCGATGGAGTTTGTGGTAACGGTATAATGGGATGTTGTTGCGTTTTCAAACCAAATTGATTTTTAAAGATTTCGCTTCCTTTCAAAAGAGCAATCTTTCGTTTTAATCCAAGTAATAGTATGCTGCCAATTCCTTCGGTGATCGTGGTGTACTGCATCGGACTAAATAATTTAATAATAAATAAGTGATATCATACATGTGAATAAGTTAGTATAAAACTATGTTCACATATCAATATTATCTCAAACAAAGCTCGTTTTTTAATCACCCCGTTTACACAGGCAAATCTCAGATTATTAGCCGTCAAAATTGTTGTGCTTGTTATTCTCACATCTCAAGGAAAAGTTATGTTTCTTATCTGTGCCACCGTGATCACGTTTTCTGCTATATTAAGCAATATAAATATATTTTAACTTAACATTTTATTAAAAATACCTTTACAAACCTCTTTTACTTGCTAGCGTACATTTTTGTTTACTTTTACATTTGGCATTTCTCCTCTCTTTCGCAAAAACAATCGATAAAACTAGAATGGACACCGAAAAGTTATCGGTTAAATCTGAAATTATTTTATAATTACAGATTAACAAGGGACGAATTTTATATAGCTAATCTCTTTTTCTAATTACAGATTAGGAAGTTAGGCTCGAAAAAGGGGATAATCTACTTATATGTGAACCTAGTATAAGTGGCGGGATCGAAAAACTACAACAAATTAGTGTGGGCATAACTCCCTACTACCACCGATTTCTGATCCACTAAGGAAGTTGTGGAAGGTTGAACCGGATTATACTAATTGAACTTTTTGAATTACTGAATGTGAACATTTGTTTTTGTCATGCCAATATGGGAACACATTAACTGCATCATGCAAAAGAAGGAAATTCAAGAGAAATTCTAAATATTTCATGTTTCTTTTTAATAATTAAAAAACAAGGAACTTGCAATTTTATCTGGAGCTCAATAGCTTACGGATACAGGCGATATTGTTCCCGATGCATAAACTTTCAGTTTGCGCTCATAACGGTTTTATGTTACTTCTATTATTATGTAATTACTTATTTCTTATACGTAAAGCTGTTTACTGCTTCAGAAAGTAGTCAAGGTTTTTACGATGAACGCCTTTTTTGTTTTTCATTTCGCTTTGTAAATAACCAGGATACATCCATACATATGTATGTATATGCCTACATGCTTCAAATGCAAGGAATTGACGATCAATGTCGGTCTTTACTCACGGCAGTTTGTTAGTGCTACAATAAATGTAGTACATATGTATGCACATTGATTGATTGAACATCAACTTATGCCACTTTCAAAATAAACAGCTCATTTGTTTTGTATATACATACATATACAGAAGTAAGACATTGCTACTTGATATGGGTATGGCTTAGTACGAATCATTTTCATGAAATTACTGCGGAAGCTTGAAATGACAGAATGACTGATGTATAAAACGGGCGGCGAGAAAACCATACAATTTGCCAATAATTAGCAGTACAAAATATTATTTCAGGTAACGATGTTCTTTGCAGAATATCTAACAACGACAAAATAACACTTATATTTGCTTTTAACACAGACTGAGCATATAAGATCATACCTTTTAACACTTTTATTCATAGACTAGCCAATGCCCGCTTACTTCGCGGCGCCTAATAAGAGCTTTTGCGTTAGCCAATGCAAAAGAGCGTTTAAAAACAAAATTAGTCTGTAAAGTCAAAGTTTTTGATTTAAGTTGAAACCACTAAGGCGCAGTATCCTCCTCACACATAGGCAAAT
>NW_016157872.1:135516-159673 GCF_001687245.7 Rhagoletis zephyria
CCCCCCACATTAATTTTTCTTTAATATCTATAATGTACAGACATCGACCTGTTACAATTTTATTATATGTATAGATTTATAGATGTAGATATAGATTTCATTTATTTTATCAATTTAATACAATACAATTTTTCAAACAGGTGGCAGCCCCCCCTAAAAATATTTTCGGCAATATAATTTCCTAAACCCTTTCAGTTTGATACCCATATTGCAATATTCAACTTATCTTATAAATTAAATTTAATGTAAATTTTTAAACAGGTGGCAACTCTAAAAAAATATTTTTGGCTGTAAGCCTTCTTCATTCTCTTTCTTTTGACGCCCATATTGCAATATTAATTTTTTCTTATCAATTTACTTAAACTCCAATTTTCAAACAGGTGGCAACTCTCTAATTTTTTTTCTTCCTAAATTTTAAGTTAGACCTCTAGCAATACATCGGTGAAAACTGTATTCAAATCCATGCATTCGTTTTCGAGTGATGCGCGAACAAACATACAGACAGACAGACAGACAGACAGACAGACAGACAGACAGACAGACAGACAAAAATTCTAAAAATGGTTGATTTGGCTTCTGGTGCTCTAATAAAGACCCCCCACATTAATTTTTCTTTAATATCTATAATGTACAGACATCGACCTGTTACAATTTTATTATATGTATAGATAAATTCATGTTTATGCCAAATAATGCCTACTTTCGTTCAGAACTTACCCCCCGTCACAGGCATTCGAATTTCGAACATGCAATGACCAAAGCTATGAAGAGCAAAGTAATTGTCGATTTTAGGCATTAACTGTTGGCGCATATCTTCAATGGAAATAACGTTGGGGTGTAGTCTTGCGGAAGACTAATTGCACGAAAGAAAAACGTGCAGGAAACTAGTGTTGCAACATAGTACATATTGCAAAAAGTAGCAGCAACTATGCCAACTAAAAGGATACAATTGGCTATGAAGTAATAATAAATGCGCAAAGTCTTGAGAAGTCATTTGCCTTTGATTCGCACCCATTTCCGGTACATGGATAAAATAATAAAAGTGAGCAGCAAGTACATCCCTTAGGTAGTGCAGTCACAACTATGTACTATGTCGATTCAAAAACAAACCACAAGTGATCATTTGCATAAGTTACCAAAAGGAATGCAAGGACATTAATTTACCTGGAGTTAGGCAGCATGGAAATCAACATTGTTAGCACATTCGTAGTCTAATACACCACACAAACGTCTGGGAGCTCAGCAAACTTAGTTGAACAATATCCGTGGATTAGAGTGCATAAAGGAAACCGCGCTTAAATACTCAACACTGTGTTCCTTTCTTCTGTAAGAAATGAGGAATCTGGAAGAAAAATGATGGTAAGGAATATTACGTTTTCAAACCATGTATTATTATTAATATAATTTCACTATGGTATTACTTTACCGGACGGCAAGTTGACAATCTTTTATTTCCATTAAACTACCATTCACGTTGCTGCACAAAGTACGTGCACAAATGAAGCAAAATTCGTGTCAAAAGATATAAGGGCGCGAAAAGAAGACAGAACGGCGGGAAAATAAGGGAGAATGGCCCGAAAAGAAGCACCATGAAGCAGCATGCGAAAAACGACACTATGGCGCAATTGCGCTGATTCAATGCGCTGATACCGGTCATGGCGTTGGCTTCATGGTATCAGCGCCAGAAAATTTGCTGCGTATCCCAGGCCTACCTCTCATTCTTATATTACGTTTCCACCAAAGTGAAACCCTGGGTTTGCAGGTTTTGTGTTTGAGAGAGTTGTCAACTGTTTCGACTGCGTGTTTGATCAAAATTGTGTTGAAACTGTCATCCGTTTGTTTACTTTTCTATCGCCACGTGCTACAATTCTTAAATGGTGCCTAAAATTAAAATTGTTATGTTGATTTTGTCATTTTATTTTAAAATAATAGATAGTGAGGTGACGACATATTATTTAAATAAAAAGATAAGAGAAAATAAAATGCTTTTGTCTATTGCTGCCAATTTACTGGACCCAACAATAGTGCGTTCACAAAGTGTCTGGTGTTTGGTATGTTAGCAATTTGAAGATACAAATTTTGGTTTATAATGAATATATTTTAGGAACATTCCAGTACCTTTTGGGAAGTAGACTGCCAGAAGAATGGCTCTAAGTTTTTCAAAGAGAATTTCCGGATGAATAGATCCAGCTTTGACGAATTATGTAGTCTCCTAAAAAAAATGACCAAAACGGACACAAATTATCGGGATGTAATTCCACTAGAAAAGCGCGATGCAATTGCTCTTTTTGCATTAGGATCTTCTAGTGAATATAGGTCAATTGCACACTTTTTTGGAGTAGGCAAAGCTACTGTTAGCAAAATATTTATTGAGTTTTGCAATGAAGTTTGGGCAAGTTTGGCGCCAATTTATTTAAACAATTTTCCCCTTAAAAGGTCAAAAATTGAGCAAGGAGTTGCAGATTTCAATGCAATGGGTTATCCACAATGTATTGGAGCTATAGGTAGGCTTAAAAGTAATGCGATGGAAAAGAACTTTTATCAGAAACGGTTTTATAATACAGATGGATGTCATATAGAGATACACCCAAAAAAAGAAGAAGCCATTGATTATCACAACTACAAAGGGTGGTATTCGGTCGTACTGTTGGCTTTAGTAGACGCAAAATATAGATTCAGTTATATCCATTGCGGCAGCCCAGGAAGGTGCAATGATTCCTCAATTTTTGAAAGGTCGTCTCTAAAACGAGAGCTGCAGGAATGCGCACTCCTTAATGAATTGAGCTGGCAGTATGGATCCACAAAAATACCAGTGCACGTTATAGGTGACTCAGCCTTTCGCCTATCTCAGCATTTAATGAAGCCATACCCGCATAGCGTAAACAACACACCTGAACAACAAAAATTCAACTATAGATTATCCAAGTGTCGACGTGTTGTGGAAAATGCTTTTGGCCATTTAAAAGCCAGGTGAATACAAAGAAACGTTCTTGTCTCTTTCCAACATGGTTAAATTTGTATGCTATTTTAGATTTAGAAGAATTGGAAAAGGCGTGGATAATCACATAAAAAATGCAAACACTGTGATTTGTGCTGCATGCGTTTTACACAATTTTTAAATTGCACAGAAGGACTATCGTAGAGAATTGGGTAGTAGAAATGCAACAAGATAGCAGGTGCAACCCGCAATGCAGCAACAACCAAAGTGATCGATTTGAAGGAGAATTGATAAGAAATTCTTTAAAGGAATATTTCCGTAAGTATATTTTTTAAAAAATTGTTTTACTTACATAATGTCTAAATGCTTTTGTCAAAAAGCAGATAATCGTACCTTTCTTACGATATACATAACTTTAAGGTTTGACTATGTATTATATGCACCAAAATTATTATTTTTTTTTCAGAAACTTCAAATGAAAGGTATTTTAATTACTGGTGTANGTATGCACCAAAATTATTATTTTTTTTCAGAAACTTCAAATGAAAGGTATTTTAATTACTGGTGTACTAATTTTTCCAATTGGTCAATTAGTTTTTGAAATACTCCATTTTTTATAAATTTAAAATCTGAGATTTAACCCTCAATATGTTCTTTTTTAACACGGTTTTATTCAGCACAAAAAATTCTATCGAGCCTTGCTTCCATTTTTTTTACGCCAAAGGGCGGTATTTTTTACTTCTGNGTTTTAATTCTAGTAAAAAAAGAGCAAGTTTTAAGCGGCTACAAGAAATTTTCTTTTATATGGTAAAAGTGAAAAAAGCCGTCAACAATAAAAAAATTCATTCAAAATCAACGCGATTTTTTAGCTGCTTAAAACTTGCTCTTGTTTTATTAGAATTAAAAAAGCAATCTATCTGCGTACTCAAAATTTTTCTAAAAATTCAGATTAAAAAGGTCAAAATTTTTACGAAAATTTAATGAATTTTTCTAAGTTCTGTATAAAGTTTGAAAGCTTGACTTATGTGGTTTTTATTAAAGCATGAACCATATTTATANAAATTCAGATTAAAAAGGTCAAAATTTTTACGAAAATTTAATGAATTTTTCTAAGTTCTGTATAAAGTTTGAAAGCTTGCCAGTGTACATATAATTCTTCCATATAACGCATGAACGAAATGCTGAACACCTTCGAAAAACGAATTCTAAAAAATCAAAAGTAAATTTTTTAGTGACTTGAAACTAGCACTTTTTTGTACTAAAATTGAACGGGATACAATACAATATTATTTTGAATTTTGCTACTATCCGCAACTGTATATAAAATTTGCTTTCATTCATGAAAGCCAAAGAGATCGGGTTTTTAGTTAACTAAAATAATATACATATCAAGGTATATCTAACAAGGTGGTGTTAGCCGTATATAAATAAAAAATTACACTAACAAATTATACGCAGAAATTCATACTGTCATTGGTATGAATTACAACAAACCCACCATTTTGGCGTAATGCTTTTCAAGGCGAAATATTCAGCTGCCACCCCAACATCACCTTGTGAAATACACCTTGATACATATGAAGACACTATGAGTGCACCAGCGATTTTTAATTAGTTTCGCTCCAAGAAGCTAACGACGCTTTGGGACAATATCTCGATTGCAGCTACCTTTTTCTTCTCAATTTCAATCAGCTCTGCAGTTAATTTATTGTTTTCTGCCATGGCTGTTTTAATGGTTTCGTTTAACTCGCTTATTTTCTGATTTTTTGTTTNAGACAATATCTCGATTGCAGCTACCTTCTCCTTCTCAATTTCAATCAGCTCTGCAGTTAATTTATTGTTTTCTGCCATGGCTGTTTTAATGGTTTCGTTTAACTCGCTTATTTTCTGATTTTTTGTTTTTGTTGCAGGTGTGGAGACTTCGCTGAGGGCTGGAGACGATGATGCCGAAAATGTAGGGGACGAATCAACTGGAAGTGAAGAGCATGAAGGCGAAATTGGCGACGTAGGCGGCATAGCTATACAACAATAAAAATTGTAAAACCCTCTTAATTAGTAATAATTAATATACATAAATAAAATTACCTGTTATACTATCCACCACGACAGCATCAACATTATTTATTCGGTCGTTTCCTATAATGCGATGCACTCTTTCATAATGCTTCCAAGTAGCAGGAGAGCAACCGGTTCCTTGGCCTGCTTTGCATTTTCTGCAAAAGACAATTCACAGCATTACTAAAATGAATACATACTTATAAGTAAGTATGGGAAATGTTTAGTTATTTGTACAACGGTTTTGTGGTCTACGGAGTCCAGGCTTTCAGAAAATGTATCCTTCCCCTCTTAGACCCCTCTACGGAACCCCCGGGGGCCCATTTCAAACTGTGGTAAAATTAGCATTTCAGTATAGAAAATATAAACTCTGGTTATGCTGCCCACAGTATTTTTGCGCAGAACACCTTGCACATTGGCGTCGTCGGGCCGCGTCCGAATGGGTGACCTGATCTAAAGTATTTTTACATACACTTATAGTCGAGGGTCTAAACTTATTTAAAAACCAAATTTTGTAATTTTCGGTCTCTAATTTATTAGTAAATTTGATCTGAAATATGCACTTTTTTTGTGAATTTTGGAGTGAGTTATACGCAAAAATACTGTGGATGTCGCAGCCGGAGTTATATGCACAAGCAATGTTGTATACCTTCGACAATACAAGAGGCGCTTCCAAAACGGAAAGGTGTTCTGCACAAAAATATCGTTTACCGAGTTTATATTTCCGGCGTGGAAATGCTTATTTTATACCATCTTCCAATGGTTCCTCAGTGGTCTGTGAGAGGTTTCGAGGGGTCAAGTGTGACTTTTTACAAAGCTTGAGCTGTGCTCTTTCTATTGGGTTGCATATCAAGAGCGACGCCCGCTCCCCTTCCGCCCACTAATCCAAAAACAGTTGGCAAATAACTAAACATTCCCCCGGGGCGGAAGTCCTCACGTCAATATCATTTTACAAATAACTACACCGTACCCACATGTATATCACATTTCTTACCTATATTTCATAGTAAAATTACGTATTTTATATTTCACATCAATTGGGCGGATTCCGGCCGCGAAAGCTGCCAGCGACTGCACCATTTCCGCATAAATGTGCTAATTCTTTCGCGGACCGCGTAGTTCGCTGGCTTTTTCCTCCCACAAATCAACGAAGGCGTCATCCGCTGCTGGTAACCAAGTAGCTTTAGTTTTTTTATTATTTTCCATCTTTATACTATTTACATATGTAGTTTAAAATATTTATAAATTTAAGACGCCGGCAGTCAATTGAGAAAATTAAAATGACATGATATTGACAGCTGCAAAACATTGTTGCCATGTTTCGATAAGAATGAAACAACAAAAGAGAAAAAATCCCGTAAATGAACACTATTGCCATCATTAAATATTAAAATACAAACAAACCCAACATAAACACGCTGTGAAAGATGGGTTTGAAGTGAGTTTGGGTTATGATATTTGTATGGGATTTGACAAGTGTTTTGACTCGCTAGCGGCAGCAAACCTCTTGCCTCTTGGTGGAAACGTAATATTACAGAGAAATTGAAAACTATGTACCTAAATATGTATGTACTTATTTAAAAACGTCATTTAGAGTCTGGTAATGTTTACGAAGATATTATCATTCATACATATGCATCTAATACGGGAAGACTAATTTTCTAAAATATGTATTTACATATTACAGGCTTAAAAGGATTTACTTTTCAAAAATGCAAATAAAAATTGATTTTCTTTGGTTTGTAAACTTTTTCTATACGTATTATATAAAAGAATTTGTGATGACCTGAATTGTTAATTTAATAAAAAAGTTGGTTATTTTTCCTTTCATTTGGTAACTTTTTCGTCTAATCTTGGTTAGAAAGTTCTTTGAGCAGCGGCAACACTGCCAAGAATGATAGAATACAAGATTGCGCCCATGAGAGAGGATTTTGAGCGTAATTTTGGCGTGACGTCATCTTCGTGCAATTGCGAGAGGGAAATGCCAAATCGCGTAGAAAAATATTTAAAAAATGCGGAATAATCTTTTAATATCAAATTGATATTATCAATACTAAAGGGTCCAATTTTGCAGGAATTAATAAATATACAAAGACTAGCTTACCTGGCGAACTTCGTCCCGCCCAAAATTGTTTTATATTGAAATATTTGGTCCAACGTTTTCGCCAGCAATTCACGTTCACGTTTGGTTTTGTGGTCGACAGAAGGCATATCCCCCATTACCGTCTAAAATAACCTGATGAAAGCGTTATACCGGGAAGAAGCCCTTGCGGCTTGATAGTGAATCGTTCTTGAATCTGTATAGTCTAGTTGGTGGCAATTTCCAAACTGGTGAGTATCATTGATCCACATTCTGTTTAGTCAACGTAAAGCAAGGACCGCAGAGTCAAGGTGCAGGAATGGTATTTTCAGGGATTGAAGTCAGAAGTCCAAGCCTTAATTTAAGCCTAAGTGGAATTTTGCTTAATTGCGGTAGGTACTCAAACTTCCCAAAATCAGTTTTTCCTGTTCAACAAATAACTATAAGTGGCCATCAAGCAAAGGTGCAGGAATTTGCAGGGATAGTAGCCGAGATTTTCTTTCGTTAATCTAAGCCCTTTGTTTCTTTGCTAGAGCTTCTCAAATATTGCAAAATCGCGATTCTTTGACACTGGCCTTGTTTTTCTTAAAATCAGGAGCTGACGGAAACTTTATGCTTACGTCAAAAATAGCGTTAACATTAGCTGCATAAAATTTGCTTATATTTTTGTTGGCGTGCGTAATAACTATTGTTAAATAGCCAATACTCGCATGTTTGCGGCGCCTTGAAACACCTTTCGAACTGTAAAACAATGACTCAATTCTATTCTACGCATATCTATAATACGGGTTCGAATTTCAAGCAAATCAGACTATAAATAAGAATTTTTGGAATAGATCGGTCCCTGGTCCAACTATCAGAAAAAGAGTTTCCAATATTTTAAACCTGACAATAAGCTACCTACGTGCAAAGTTTCAAGCAAATCGCACCATAAATAAGATTTTTTCCAATAGATCGGTATCTGGTCCACCTATCAGAAAAAGTGGCCTATATTTTAACCCAGACAATACGCTACCTACGTGCCAAATTCCAAGCAAAACGGACCATAAATAAGACTTTTTCGAATAGATTGGTCCCTGGCCCACTTAANTTGTTAATTTAATAAAAAAGTTGGTTATTTTTCCTTTCATTTGGTAACTTTTTCGTCTAATCTTGGTTAGAAAGTTCTTTGAGCAGCGGCAACACTGCCAAGAATGATAGAATACAAGATTGCGCCCATGAGAGAGGATTTTGAGCGTAATTTTGGCGTGACGTCATCTTCGTGCAATTGCGAGAGGGAAATGCCAAATCGCGTAGAAAAATATTTAAAAAATGCGGAATAATCTTTTAATATCAAATTGATATTATCAATACTAAAGGGTCCAATTTTGCAGGAATTAATAAATATACAAAGACTAGCTTACCTGGCGAACTTCGTCCCGCCCAAAATTGTTTTATATTGAAATATTTGGTCCAACGTTTTCGCCAGCAATTCACGTTCACGTTTGGTTTTGTGGTCGACAGAAGGCATATCCCCCATTACCGTCTAAAATAACCTGATGAAAGCGTTATACCGGGAAGAAGCCCTTGCGGCTTGATAGTGAATCGTTCTTGAATCTGTATAGTCTAGTTGGTGGCAATTTCCAAACTGGTGAGTATCATTGATCCACATTCTGTTTAGTCAACGTAAAGCAAGGACCGCAGAGTCAAGGTGCAGGAATGGTATTTTCAGGGATTGAAGTCAGAAGTCCAAGCCTTAATTTAAGCCTAAGTGGAATTTTGCTTAATTGCGGTAGGTACTCAAACTTCCCAAAATCAGTTTTTCCTGTTCAACAAATAACTATAAGTGGCCATCAAGCAAAGGTGCAGGAATTTGCAGGGATAGTAGCCGAGATTTTCTTTCGTTAATCTAAGCCCTTTGTTTCTTTGCTAGAGCTTCTCAAATATTGCAAAATCGCGATTCTTTGACACTGGCCTTGTTTTTCTTAAAATCAGGAGCTGACGGAAACTTTATGCTTACGTCAAAAATAGCGTTAACATTAGCTGCATAAAATTTGCTTATATTTTTGTTGGCGTGCGTAATAACTATTGTTAAATAGCCAATACTCGCATGTTTGCGGCGCCTTGAAACACCTTTCGAACTGTAAAACAATGACTCAATTCTATTCTACGCATATCTATAATACGGGTTCGAATTTCAAGCAAATCAGACTATAAATAAGAATTTTTGGAATAGATCGGTCCCTGGTCCAACTATCAGAAAAAGAGTTTCCAATATTTTAAACCTGACAATAAGCTACCTACGTGCAAAGTTTCAAGCAAATCGCACCATAAATAAGATTTTTTCCAATAGATCGGTATCTGGTCCACCTATCAGAAAAAGTGGCCTATATTTTAACCCAGACAATACGCTACCTACGTGCCAAATTCCAAGCAAAACGGACCATAAATAAGACTTTTTCGAATAGATTGGTCCCTGGCCCACTTAACGGGAAAAATGGATCCTGTAAGCTAATATATTTAAGGCAAAAAGGCTACCTACGCACCAAATGCATTTTTTAGCGTAGCTCGACCCCTGCCCCACGTATCGGAAAAATTAAAACTTTGTGGANACCGTCTAAAATAACCTGATGAAAGCGTTATACCGGGAAGAAGCCCTTGCGGCTTGATAGTGAATCGTTCTTGAATCTGTATAGTCTAGTTGGTGGCAATTTCCAAACTGGTGAGTATCATTGATCCACATTCTGTTTAGTCAACGTAAAGCAAGGACCGCAGAGTCAAGGTGCAGGAATGGTATTTTCAGGGATTGAAGTCAGAAGTCCAAGCCTTAATTTAAGCCTAAGTGGAATTTTGCTTAATTGCGGTAGGTACTCAAACTTCCCAAAATCAGTTTTTCCTGTTCAACAAATAACTATAAGTGGCCATCAAGCAAAGGTGCAGGAATTTGCAGGGATAGTAGCCGAGATTTTCTTTCGTTAATCTAAGCCCTTTGTTTCTTTGCTAGAGCTTCTCAAATATTGCAAAATCGCGATTCTTTGACACTGGCCTTGTTTTTCTTAAAATCAGGAGCTGACGGAAACTTTATGCTTACGTCAAAAATAGCGTTAACATTAGCTGCATAAAATTTGCTTATATTTTTGTTGGCGTGCGTAATAACTATTGTTAAATAGCCAATACTCGCATGTTTGCGGCGCCTTGAAACACCTTTCGAACTGTAAAACAATGACTCAATTCTATTCTACGCATATCTATAATACGGGTTCGAATTTCAAGCAAATCAGACTATAAATAAGAATTTTTGGAATAGATCGGTCCCTGGTCCAACTATCAGAAAAAGAGTTTCCAATATTTTAAACCTGACAATAAGCTACCTACGTGCAAAGTTTCAAGCAAATCGCACCATAAATAAGATTTTTTCCAATAGATCGGTATCTGGTCCACCTATCAGAAAAAGTGGCCTATATTTTAACCCAGACAATACGCTACCTACGTGCCAAATTCCAAGCAAAACGGACCATAAATAAGACTTTTTCGAATAGATTGGTCCCTGGCCCACTTAACGGGAAAAATGGATCCTGTAAGCTAATATATTTAAGGCAAAAAGGCTACCTACGCACCAAATGCATTTTTTAGCGTAGCTCGACCCCTGCCCCACGTATCGGAAAAATTAAAACTTTGTGGACTCCTTCTAAACACATTTCCAAAAAAGCAGCAACCATTCGAATCGGTTATGAAACATATTTAGGAGAACATTGTTCCCAATTGATTCATGTTCACAATGAATTTCACAATTATCCGAAATTCTCCAAGCTTCACAACGAATTTTCCACCTTAACATTGTCCAAAATCATCAAATCATACGATAAAATACAAAATTTCGTCGAAAAAAATTCAAATATTTCGCGTTCTTCTGGATTTTTCCGAATTTTCCAGAATTTTATATTTTACCATTCGAAAGCCATCCCGAAGTAATTGCACAAAANGCCTTGTTTTTCTTAAAATCAGGAGCTGACGGAAACTTTATGCTTACGTCAAAAATAGCGTTAACATTAGCTGCATAAAATTTGCTTATATTTTTGTTGGCGTGCGTAATAACTATTGTTAAATAGCCAATACTCGCATGTTTGCGGCGCCTTGAAACACCTTTCGAACTGTAAAACAATGACTCAATTCTATTCTACGCATATCTATAATACGGGTTCGAATTTCAAGCAAATCAGACTATAAATAAGAATTTTTGGAATAGATCGGTCCCTGGTCCAACTATCAGAAAAAGAGTTTCCAATATTTTAAACCTGACAATAAGCTACCTACGTGCAAAGTTTCAAGCAAATCGCACCATAAATAAGATTTTTTCCAATAGATCGGTATCTGGTCCACCTATCAGAAAAAGTGGCCTATATTTTAACCCAGACAATACGCTACCTACGTGCCAAATTCCAAGCAAAACGGACCATAAATAAGACTTTTTCGAATAGATTGGTCCCTGGCCCACTTAACGGGAAAAATGGATCCTGTAAGCTAATATATTTAAGGCAAAAAGGCTACCTACGCACCAAATGCATTTTTTAGCGTAGCTCGACCCCTGCCCCACGTATCGGAAAAATTAAAACTTTGTGGACTCCTTCTAAACACATTTCCAAAAAAGCAGCAACCATTCGAATCGGTTATGAAACATATTTAGGAGAACATTGTTCCCAATTGATTCATGTTCACAATGAATTTCACAATTATCCGAAATTCTCCAAGCTTCACAACGAATTTTCCACCTTAACATTGTCCAAAATCATCAAATCATACGATAAAATACAAAATTTCGTCGAAAAAAATTCAAATATTTCGCGTTCTTCTGGATTTTTCCGAATTTTCCAGAATTTTATATTTTACCATTCGAAAGCCATCCCGAAGTAATTGCACAAAAAATTCTATACCAAAGACTCAATCTTCGAGTTTTCTAATTTCCCGACTTTCGCGGAAAGTTTTCCCAAATTTTTTTATCGCAAAAACCTTCTCCTGGAAATTGCGAACAACTAAAAGAGAAACTTTCCCAAATCGGCCCAACCGTTCTCAATTGATGAATTACTATACATTTTTCACACCATTTTTATATATATAATTAATTAAATAGGAACACGTAGCAATGATTTTAGGCATTTCTCATTACTTCGTTTTTTTCACATATGCATTATTTCGGTTTTCAAGTTGAAATTGTGCATATGGAAACTGTGCATACGAAATAATGCATACATATATGCACAGTTTCCGTTGAAAACCGAAATAATGCATATGGAAAAAACCGAAATAATGCATATATGCACAGTTTCGGTTCAAAACCGAAATAATGCATATAAGAACAAGTAAGAAAGTTTAAGTTCGGGCGGAGCCGAACATTAAATACCCGGCGCAAGTATTGAATATATGTTTTTCTCCTTTCCGAAAACTACCGCTACAGGTAAACAGGGGTGGTTTTACCTCTATTTTAAACATCTTCGATAGAACATTCAGTTAGACATAATGAGATAATCTTACATATATAGTCATATGAGGGCGGTATCATGCCCGTTTCCCAAAATTCCAAACAATGTTACTTACATATTTTCAAGGGATTGTTGTTAGTATACATTTTGAGTAAAATTAGCGTCCTTAAATTTCAAAATATCGAAATTTCAAGCATTTCTAAAATTTACCGTTATATGAAAAGTGGTCATAATTTTGGTCTGATTTCAATAATTTTCAACGTTTTGCTTTTATGTGGCAAGCACAATAACCATACCGAGTTTGGGACAAATTTGTAGAACGGTTATCGTTGCCACGCCCATTTTCCAAAATTTTATCATCAACGTATTTATTGGTAAAGAATTGTTGCAAGCATCAATTTTGAATAAACTAGCCTTAGTATTTACTGATTTATCGAAGATTTCGTATTTCTCTAACTAACCGTTATATCGGACGTGGGCGTGGTTATTGTTCGATTTTAAAAATTTTGTGCCATGTGGTATGTTGTACCGAGCCCAACATCTGTACAAAGTTTGGGAGAAATTGGTTGAGCGGTTACCAAGATATGCACATGCACATGTAACCATAAGTGGGCGTGGCTACGCCCATTTTCCAAAAATTTATAATATTCTTTATTCTCGTCTAAAAAGCATTGTAAATGTTAATTTTGAGTGAATAATCTTCAGTAGTTAGTCAAATATGGCAGTTTTCGTATTTCTATATGGGAGATAGGCGTGGTTATTATCCGATTTTGCCCATTTTCAACACCATCCGTCTAACGCTTCAGAGAAGTACACTTACCAAGTTTTGTTAAGATATCTCAATTTTTACTCGAGTTATCGTGTGCACAGACGGACGGACAGACAGTCACCGCTTAAACGATTTCTCTTTTCATTCTGATCATTTATGTATACATTTGTCTATATCTACCTCGATTCGTTTTGCCTGTTACAAACAACCGTTATGTGAACAAAGTTATAATACCCTTGTGCACAAGTGCGCTGGGGTATAAAAACGAAGTAATGCATACATGCACAGTTTCGGTTCAAAACCGAAATAATGCATATAAGAAAAACGAAGTAATGCATACATGCACAGTTTCGACTGAAAACGGAAATAATGCATATGCAAAAACCGAAATAGTGCATACATGAAAATGAACTTCTTTCTGCGTAGGCGGCATTCGGCCGGGCTTAGGGATTATAACCCTTACTAAGTAGAATTCTCCTTTCTATGTTTCCAAAAAAGGGGCGCTTAAGTATTTTGCGCAGAACTTTTTGCGTAGGAGGCCTTTGGCCTAGGGATTATATCCCTTAAGGGCCAGTTTTTCAGTGCTGGTTTAAATACAGTTTAAACTTAGTTTAGTTAAACTCAGTTTAAAATTTAACTAAGTTAAACTACATGATGTTGTAGGGCAACACGGTTTTTTCTTTATGCAGATACAAAACTTCAGCCATTTATTTTCACTTTGGATAACATCGCGTTTAAAGTTCTGAAAAATTATAGACGGAAATTTAAAGAATTTGTTAGGTGCTTCGTATGTTGCCCGACCAAATTGCTCTATGCAAGTAAACTCCAATGCAAGTTTCGTTTGTTAATTTTCTTGTGCACAATTTTCATCTTGTGCATTTCGCTTATTTTTATATGTATGTAGGCGTGTTTTATTTGACGAGAAATTTAAGCTATTAGCTTATTTTGTATAGAAGACTTAGCCAATATAGTTATGTTGGCTAAGTCTTCCATACAAAATAAGCTAATAGCTTAAATTTCTCGTCAAATAAAACACGCCTAATAACAAACGAAAACATACTTAATTATAAGCGTGCTAACTCCAGAATCAAACGAGAATTAAAACTCGCCAAAGCTAAATCACTAGTTGAATTCACATCAGAAATCTCCCCATCTACACCCACAAGCCAAGTTTGGACCAAAATAAAACTCATTAACGGGCTATATGAGTCCAAATCCATCCATTGTTTAACCACCAATAATCCTCTCCAACCGAACATAACCAACCCTGATGGCATTGCAGAAAACCTTGGCACTTTCTGGTCAGAAAACTCCGCTGACTCCAGCTTCTCTGATACTTTCCAAAATAAAAAGAGAGAACGCCTTTCTTTTGCTCCCACCACTCTACCAACGAAAAGAGCTAAGTTTATAGAAAACCCTGTAAACCTGACGGAATTAAACAATGTCATAAGTAGTTTGAAAGGTAAAACACCAGGAATGGATAGAATAACTTACCAAATGATAAAAAACTTATCTAAATCCTGTAAATCGAGATTGTTAAACTCATATAACCAAATTTTTTACTTCCATATTCCTCAATCCTATAAAACAAGCATCATACTCCCCATTTTAAAACCAAATAAAGACAAAACACAAATTGACTCATATAGGCCAATATCACTCAATCCCTGTTGCGCGAAGATACTGGACAAAATTGTTGCCCACAGGTTATGGTGGCTTATCTCTACAGACAAGCTTATCAATAGCCATCAAATGGGTTTCAAAAAAGGGAAGTCAGTTTCAGATTGCCTAATATATTTAGATTATCTGATCGCAAATTCCCTTGTCCGTAGAAACCATGTTTCAATTATATCCTTAGATTTCACTAAAGCGTTCGAAAAAATAGGCGGACATGTAATCATTGACCAGCTTTTAAAATGGAATGTAGGCCCTAAAATTATGAAGTATGTTAAAAACTTTATGCTTAATCGAAAAATCATCGTGAAAAACGCATACGTATATTCCGCCCCTCTCCCCCTCGCTAACGGTATACCACAAGGCTCGCCGCTCTCGGTTGTCTTGTTCATCATCGCTTTAAACAGAGTTAGTAATATCATATCACTCCACAAAGAAATTCAATTCTGCGCCTATGCCGATGACTTTAACATTGTCAAGAAAATTGGTAAAAATAAAAATGTATCTATCGCTATACGTAGCATAATAAGAGACATAAATGACTGGTGTGAATATTCTGGAGCCGAACTTTCATTACATAAATGCAAACATCTACATATCTGCCGAAAACATAATAGCGCATGTGAGGTCCACTCTGGCAACCTATTTATCCCTTCGGTGTCCGAACTTAAAATATTAGGAATGGTTTTTAACCAGAAATATAACTGGAATGACCACATCTCATTCTTGCGCATGGCCTTATTAAAGACATTAAACGTTATTAAGTGTCTCTCCAGTACTAAGTATAATTGCAACACTACTTCACTAATTTCGATTGTACACGCACTTTTACTCTCCAAAATGAACTATGGCATACTTCTATACGGATTTTCTGCGAAAAATCAACTTAACAAAATAAAGGCAATTCTACCCTCCGCCATCCGTATTACCCTTGGTGCCCTGCGTACCACCCGTGTCAACCACTTGCTGTTCGAAGCTAATATCAAATCTTTTGAAACGCAACGAAACATTTCCCTACACAAGTTAAGTAAATTAATATTAAACTGTAAAGACACCCCACTTGCAAAAATAATAAATAACATTAAAAAACAAAAACCCAAATACAAAAATCCGTTGCCTATACTAGTCAGAGCTATCGACACCTGCAAAACAATGAATTTCCCTACTTCCCCCGTAACACCTTATTGCTCCTCTCGTCCACCATGGCTCCTCGATCCTTCTTCCATAAACACAAGCCTACACTCATTCAATAAAAACACTACCCCACCAATAGTATATCAACAATATTTTTAGTCCCTTCTTACCAAATTTCCCAACTACTCCCTCATATTCACAGATGGATATAAGACATCAACTACCACAGCCTACAGCATTACCACTACACACACTATCATTAATACATCCCTCCTACCCGAATACTCGTCAGTCTTTTCCGCCGAGACCATTGCAATTTCACAAGCAATTTCGCTGTTAAAAAGCCGCAAAGGTAAGCATTTAATCTGACCTGACTCCCTTTCAGCCCTTGAAGCCATTAAAAGTACCAGCAACACCAATCACTACATCAACAATATTCGAAATCACCTGCTTGATATCTTCCCAAAAGTAATACTACTTTGGGTTCCGGGACACGTTTCCATCCAAGGAAATGAATTTGCAGACGAAATAGCCAAATCTGCCACCAATGCACCTCTCCTCACATCCCAAAACTATAACCCCAGAGACATACTACAACACATAAAAAAACACTTTAATTGCAAACAACTTAATACCTTTGTCCACACCTCTACATGGTATCAACAAGTTAACACTAGTAAATCTCCCCCCAAAAGTTTCTTCACACCTAGTTCGAGATTAGACCTATAATTTGAAAAATTGAGACTAGGCCACACCAGCACTACCTTACACAATCCCAACGCCCCCTTTGCCCCTATTGCAACACAAACACACCCGCACGTATGAAACATCTCTTAAACAACTGTACTAGATTTAACCGCTTAAGAAAGTAAATTTTCAAAAGTACTTTACCTAAATCCCTTCTTTCCTCAGTTTAACCTAATAGCGTCCAAAAAATCTGTTCCTTCCACCAAATCTAATTGCACCGAAAGTATTCAATTAAATCTGTAGCGTGAGGCCTGCGTTGCTATCGCTAATAAAGATACTAGCTTGTAATTTTAATTATAAGTTTAGTTTGTTTAAATAAATAAATAAATAAATAATATTTTTATATGTATGTACTGCTATAAATTTTGGCAGTTGACTACGAAGGTACAACTTAACAGCTGATAGTTTAAAGTCGGTTTAACCCAGCCAGATTGGGCGTTTAAACTGGGTTAAATTGATTGAAAAACTGCACACTGAGTTTAAACTTAGTTTAAACGCCAAACAGAGTTAAACTCGCACTGAAAAACTGGCCCTAAGAAGTAGAAGTAATTCATATTAGAAAAAAAACGAAATTATCCATATGCACACTTTCGTTTGAAAGCCGAAATAATGCATATGTATAACAAAAGCCGAAATAATGCATGCATGCACAATCTCGGTAGAAAACCGATATAATGCATATGTGAAAAACGAACTAATGCATACGTGCACAGTTTTGGTTGAAAACCGAAATAATGCATATGGGTATTTCCACACGGTGGGCAGGAAGCAAAGATAGGTTGCATAAAAATGTCGACAAAAACTGAAAGCAGGGTTGTATTTGTTGATATTTGTAGGTTAAGAATCCCTTTGAATTGAAATCCTAGCTGCTCCTGTTTTAAAGATATCAACATTTTACATAGTTATGATAGGACCGACTTTTGCGAAAGAGAAAAACATCCTTGTGCATTAAATATTCAACAATGTATGTGTGAGTAAATGTGTGTATATATATTATGTGAAAATATAAGTTTATGTAAGTTTTTNTGATTTGGAGCAATTCTAGTTGTTTTTAGAGTTTTTTTGAATTAATGCAACTTGTTTCAATTTTCTTTTACAACCTCAAGCGTCACGTGACATAAATTTCCATCGTTATATTTTTGTTAATATTGATTTTAAATGAATTTTTTCGCACCGTAGGCCCTGGTAGCTAGTGTGTTTTTTTTTAAGCTAGTTTAATATTTTATATTACTCTAATAAATAATAATAATAATAATAAAAAAATTAATTTTTAAGGCAAATAAAACATATATTTTGTGTAGAATATACTTTATATTTTGACTTCAGCGCTAATTCCGGGTGAATTTGTTGGAAATCTATGATTTATTATGTTTCAACTACATACGCCAAATTCGGACCATAAATACGGTTTTTCGAAATGTCTCGACCATGGCGCCACCTAGAAAGACCATTTCACGCAAACATGATTCTACTTTCATAGCCAGTATATATTTTAAAAAGCAGACAAATCGGCCCGTTAATACGTTAGATATAAAACTTTTATTTTTTTTGTCGTGGTGGACCTTCCGATGGAAACACCCATATGTGAAAAACGAAGTAATGCAACATGCACAGTTTCGGTTGAAAAGCGAAATAATGCATATGGCAAAAACCGAAATAAAGCATACATGCTCAGTTTTGGTTGAAACCGAAATAATGTCTAAATGCACAGTTTCCATATGCGCAATTTCGGTGCCCCGAAATCCCGCCTACGCAAAAAGAAGTTCTGCTCAAAAATACTTCCGCCCCTCTTTTCCGGTAACAAAGTAAGGAGAATTGTACTTGGTAAGGGTTATAGTCCCTAAGCGCGGTCGAAGGCCGCCTACGCAGAAAGAAGTTCGTTTTCATGCAAGGTTTATATATAAGAGGTTGCGCAATGCGCAGGTCCGTTATTCTTTTCTCGCAAAATTGGGCGACAACAACAGCGGAAACAACAAGCAGCGTAAAAAACATAAAATTGAAGTGAAGTGAAGCGATTTCAAACCAATTGTAATCGATAGCTCATTCAAAAATATATTTACAGTAAATTTTAACCAAATTATTACTTATTATTATTATGCCTTTATGTCGAAAAAGCCACAAAACTTGATTTTTCACTGCGGAAAATTTTTGCGAAATTTTCATTTAAACTCGCTATATCGCAGACGTTTATGTATCGATTGATTTGCAATTTGTACACAATAAACTAGATTCTATTCTAAAGGAGATGAGTCTAACTGCACTTCTTAATACTTATTTAAAACAAAATGGCGGATATTTTAAAATTTTATAAAAACTAAGGAGGTGGTTTTTTTAAATGCAGAAGTTGTGTTGTGAAGTTTAAAATTTTTGTTTTGTTTTAATGCAGCATATATATACGGACATTTTTGGGAAAGTTTCAGGTTTATACAACAAGTAGTTCTAAAGTTATAACAATATTATGGTGGAGCGGGCGCTCGCCTCTGTATGACAAATATTTTTACTGGCGTGAAAGCAAAAAATCGCCCTGGGACGATATGCGCAGAGAGAGGCAATTTTTATTTCGCGCATTGCGCGACCTTCTATGTATAGATCTTGGTTTTCAGGTATGCACTATTTCGGTTTTGTCATATGCATTATCGGTTTTGAGCCGAAACTGTGCATGTATCCATTACAGTATATTTTGCTTTGCTGGCTTTGTGCTTAAGTGCACATTTAAGATACCTACCCCAAAATGCGCATCAGCGGCATTATTTTTAACATTTATAAGGAAACTGCTGCAATAGATGCATTCAACATACCTGCAAATTAGCGATACCTACCTTAAAAATGTTCAGCTATTATCAATTATTAAAGAAAATATTACGTTTACCTGCACTGGCTCTACACTTTCCCTAATTTTACAAGCTTTAATTTGTTTTGCTCATCTCGCAGAACAACGAAAACGGCTATCATTTTATGTAGTTATATAGATAATTGGATACCATTCGAGAAATATTTCGCTTGCAGTAATTTCTACGTGGTAAGTGCTCCCCCATTAGTTGTGTTTAATGAGACCGAAAAAAGTTCAGAGCAGCTAAAGTTAGAGCAAAATCGAGCAGATGTCAAAAAAACAATAGAGCAAGTTAAAGCAACTCAGTTCACAAATCTCATGAAACACTTTTGAGGCAGAAATTCTCAAAACGGTTTCTTGCGCTAAGTTACTCCATCAAAAAAGCTGGTGCAGAAAATCGTGCTCTAAGTTGCTCTAGTTCCACTTAGCGCAGACTCATGAAACTAAAAAAGTAAGTGCGCCTCACTATGGGACTACAGCGGCCAAAAGAAGTAAAAACAGATTATCAAATTCTGAAAAAGTAATTACGCAGATGCATAGCAAAATATCCAGCTAACCCAAATCAAAAAGAATTTTGGATAAAAACGCATATCTGCAATCATGACACGAGCGAAAAAATAAATTTGTAAGAACAAATTTTGATTTTTTCGCAAGTAATGTGAATTAATTTTTCCAGTTGTGGGCATATATAAAAAGCCAATCTGATTGATGAGTACCTTTTGAATATATCTGTGGCCAAACATTGCTTTAAATTTTTATAAAACTTTTGAGTTGCATAAAACAGTTTACCTTGAAATTCTACATAATTTTGTGAGTGTAAAATTTTTCGAGCGCTTACTTTAAAAAGGAATATTTAAAAAGGACCTAGGAAGCGAGCTAAATTATACTTAGGACCAGTTAACATTAAATATGCGTGTCACATCTCAAATAGTTCCAGCTGCGAGGAACTGCGAGTTCAGATGCTATTCCTCCTTTTATAGACCCACCTCCTGTAAAATTTATTGAATTTTTATTGCAGAGCTGAAAGGAAAGACGCTGATATGTACATAAAATGAATAATATGCAATATAAAGTGGAAAATAAAGAAGGTGTAGATATTAATGACTCGCCAATCTATTAATCACAATCAACATTCAACCAAAAATGAACGCCTCTCTGGACGAGATGCGTTTTCGAAGGCAAGAGTCCTTAGCTAAGCTTTTGTTGTAGAAAATGTAGGTAAAATTGAAAGTTTCGGTGCAAATACATATCATGCACATAATTTGGTATAGAGGTATTGTACATGTTTTCGTTTTGTCATTTTTAAAATGAAGAAATAGGACCTTCTTTAGAAATAATGTGCCTGTTCATTTTCTCCAAAATTCATAAAATTTAGTACTTGGAGCCAAAAAAGTTGTGTAGGAGGTGAGCGCTGAAATAAGAAATTCTTTATTATCTTTCAAGTTGGAAAATTTTGGCTTAAACGAGCAGGGCACACCGAATTTCATCAAAAAAAATTTTTTTTTTTTTAATTTGCGCCTGATTTTCTAGAATTACTGGACGATGACGTAAACCGATTTTAACGATCTTTCATATTTAAGCTTTTCTCGCTAAAATCAGCGTATGCTCTAAATTTCATCAAAATCGGATAACATTTACTATTTCCGCCCACAAAAGCTGTGGCACGCCCACACGTAGCGCACGTAGCGCGTTGAATTTTACCTTTTTCCACATTTCTTCATTCCTAAGTGCCGAACAGCGCATATACGAAATTTCAGCGAATTTCTAGTACGGCTACTACTTTTGGCCGCAGCTTATATGGGGACGTCCCACTGTGCGCCTGGGCCACACTGCAGAAATGAAACTTACGTTACATATCTATTTTGTCTCATAACCAGTATACATATGTACATATATGCATATTTACATCTGCTTTTGCTTAAGGTTATATTTTTTTCTTTTTTCTATTTAGATCACTACCCCTACCTCCGTTCCTTCTAATTACATTTATGTATGTTATTCTGTGTTCCTTTATCTTCAGTTTTATCTTTATACTCTGTCGATAACAAAATCGATTGTAACATCCAACAAAATATCGATAACAAAATTAATAAAAATATCGATAACAAATTCGATAAAAATTTAGATACCAAATCGTTTAGAAAACCGATATACAATATCGATAACAAAATGAATAAAAATATCGATAACAAAACAGGTAACAAATTTGATAACAAATTTCGTTCAGAAAATCGATAAAAATATCGATAACAAAATCTATAAGTAATCGATAATTAAATCGATAACAGTATCGATAACAAAATATCTACAATAACATCGATAACAAAACCAATAACAATATCGATTAAAAGTATCGATAACAAAAATCGTTAAAAATATCGATTACAAAATCGATAACAAAATCGATAAAAATATCAGTTATTATATCGATAGGTTCCGAAGATATCGATAGCAAAATCGATAACAAAGGCGATAAAAATATCGGTTTTTATATCGATAAATCCCGAGAATCCTGAAAATCTCTAAAATCCCAAATAGTTCACAGATTGAGTCTCTGTGTCTCCGTGTATATCCTTTTCTCTATAATTACCTTTATTTTAATCTTGTATGTATGTTATTCTGTGTTCCTTTATCTTCATTTTTATCTTTATACTCTGTCGATAACAAAATCGATTGTAACATCCAACAAAATATCGATAACAAAATTAATAAAAATATCGATAACAAATTCGATAAAAATTTAGATACCAAATCGTTTAGAAAACCGATATACAAAACCGATAAAAATATTGATAGCAAAATGAATAAAAATATCGATAACAAAACCGATAAAAATACCGATAACAAATTTGATAACAAAAATCGTTCAGAAAATCGATAAAAATATTGATAACAAAATCGATCAATAATCGATAACAGTATCGATAACAAACAATAATATCGATAACAAAACCAATAACAATATCAATAAAAAGTATCGATAACAAAAATCGTTAAAAATATCGATTACAAAATCGATAACAAAAGCGATAAAAATATCGATTATTATATCGATAAGTCCCGAGAATCCTGAAAATCTCTAAAATCCCAAAATAGTTCATAGTAGTGTGTCTCCGTGTATATCCTTTTCTCTATAATTACCTTTATTTTAATCTTTCTTCCTCTATCTTCATCTTTACTTTTATCGGTATCCTCATCCTTATCTTTTTCTTTATATTTATCTTTGTTTTTACTTTTTTATACCCGAGCGCACTTGTGCACAAGGGTATATTAATTTTGTTCACATAACGGTTGTTTGTAACAGCCAAAACGAATCGAGATAGATATAGACAAATGTATACATAAATGATCAGGATGAAAAAAGAAATTGATTAAGCCATGTCTGTCTGTCCGTCCGTCTGTCCGTCTGTCCGTCCGTCCGTGTACACGATAACTCGAGCAAAAATTGAGATATCTCAACGAAATTTGGTATGTAGGTTTCCCTTAATCCAAGGAAGGTTGGTATTGAAAATGGGCGAAATCGGAGTGTCACCATGCCCCCTTCCCATATAACGGTAATTTCCAGAAATACGAAAACTGCGATATTTTAGTAACTACTGAAGATAATTCACTCAAAATTGATATTTACAATAATTTTTAGACGAAAAATAAGAATATTATAAATTTTTGGAAAATGGGCGTAGCCACGCCCACTTATGGTTACATGTGTATATCTTGGTAACCGCTGCACCAATTTCTTCCAAACTTGGCACAGTTGTTGGNTGCACATCTCACTTGTGAGAAAATGTGTATAGTTAGTTGCGTAACTGATTTATATATCTGACAGAAAATTTTTTCAAAATATGTACATATGTACATACATACACCTCATTCTAACACTCTAGGAAGTATCAACTGCAAAAACTAATTTTTGAAAAGGTCAAAAAATTCAGTCGGCTACCCTGATGGGTATGCAAATTTCTAAATCAGCCGAGTGGCTAAAATTGTATTTGAATAGGTACATGGCACATGCATACACATGTATATATATACTATTTATTTGATAATATCTAAGTATGTATGCCAAATAAATAGTTTTACGCCTTCTCAAACGATCGTTGGTTTTCCCAACCAAGCACCGTTTTTTGTTATGGCATTTTGAAGGAGTGGATGAAAATAAATTAACAAATGTATTGTGTATTCCTTTTGCCTGGGTTATAATGCACGGGGCGGAACGTAACAATTCGTAAGGATCCATTGATTTTAGATCTCCCATACGTTACGTTTCGCCCAGACCATTATAACCATTCGCATTGATTTCACATACAATAAATAGTTAAGTGACAGTTCACTCCGTCCCGTTACTTCCATTATATCCCAGGTAGTTATGTTCATTTCTTTAAAAAAATACTTGCGAACGAATGTTTTAATCACTTAGCAGGTAGCCTCGTAGTTATTGGTAAAATCTTCGCTTGAATGCGGGTTTTCTAGCAGC